>NW_027514661.1:0-48583 GCF_048772815.1 Callospermophilus lateralis | reverse complement strand
GGCACAGACTGTGGAAAACCACTTTCATTGAGAGGGGTTGCCACGCTTCTAAGAAATTAGGAGTTTCCGAAATACCAGCAAATATTTTTTCACCCAATCTTGATGATACCTGGTGGTAATGATCACTACACAAATCCCACTTGGCTCACCAAATTTTGTTCTTCTAGTTTGAAGCGTTCGTCTACAGTAGCAGTTTTTATATTTAGGTTTCACTCTGTTCTCTCCTATATAGATAGATGAATTTGGAACTCTAAATCCAACATGGTTTGTAGTAGCTCTTTGAAACTTCACAAAATAAATGAGTTCTCAGTTTTGTCTCTATGGTTTCTTTCCTCTTCAAGTAGCCCTAGGCACAGACTGTGGAAAAGCACTTTCATTGAGACGGGTTGCCAAACTTTTAAGAAATAACGAGTTTCCGAAATACCAGCAAATATTTTTTCCCCCAATCTTGATGATACTTGGTGGTAATGATCAGTACACAAATCCCACTTGGCTCACCAAATTTTGTTCTTCTAGGTTGAAGCGTTCGTCTACAGTAGCAGTTTTTATATTTAGGTTTCCCTCAGTTCTCTCCTATATAGATAGATGAATTTGGAACTCTAAATCCAACATGGTTTGTAGTAGCTCTTTGAAACTTGACAAAATAAAGGAGTTCTCAGTTTTGTCTCTATGGCTGTTTCCTCTTCAAGTAGCCCTAGGCACACACTGTGGAAAAGCACTTTCATTGAGAGGGGTTGCCAAGCCTCTATAAATTACGAGTTTCCGAAATAACAGCAAATATTTTTTCAACCACTCTTGATGATACTTGGTGGTAATGTTCAGTACACAAATCACACTTGGCTCACCAAATTTTGTTCTTCTAGGTTGAAGCGTTCGTCTACAGCAGCAGTTTTTATATTTAGGTTTGACTCTGTTCTCTCCTATATAGATAGATGAATTTGGAACTCTAAATCCAACATGGTTTGTAGTAGCTCTTTGAAAAATGACAAAATAAAGCAGTTCTTAGTTTTGTCTCTATGGTTTGTTTCCTCTTCAAGTAGCCCTAGGCACACACTGTGGAAAAGCACTTTCATTGAGATGGGTTGCCAAGCGTCTAAGAAATAACGAGTTTCCGAAATACCAGCAAATATTTTTTCAACCAATCTTGATGATACCTGGTGGTATTGATCAGAACTCAAATCCCACTTGGCTCACCAAATTTTGTTTTTCTAGGTTGAAGCGTTCGTCTACAGTAGCAGTTTTTATATTTAGGTTTCCCTCTGTTCTCTCCTATATAGATAGATGAATTTGGAACTCTAAATCTAACATGGTTTTTCGTAGCTCTTTGAAACTTGACAAAATTAAGAGGTTCTCAGTTTTGTCTCTATGGTTTGTTTCCTCTTCAAGTAGCCCTAGGCAGAGACTGTGGAAAAACACTTTCATTGAGAGGGGTTGCCAAGCTTTTAAGAAATTACGAGTTTCCGAAATACCAGCAAATATTTTTTCACCCAATCTTGATGACACTTGGTGGTAATGATCAATACACAAATCCCACGTGGCTCACCAAATTTTTTTCTTCTAGTTTGACGCGATCGTCTACAGTAGCAGTTTTTATATTTAGGTTTCCCTCTGTTCTCTCCGATGTAGATAGATAAATTTGGAACTCTAAATGAAACATGGTTTGTAGTAGCTCTTTGAAACTTGACAAAATAAAGGAGTTCTCAGTTTTGTCTCTATGGTTTGTTTTCTCTTCTAGTAGACCTAGGCAGAGACTGTGGAAAAACACTTTCATTGAGAGGGGTTGCCAAGCTTTTAAGAAATTACGAGTTTCCGAAATACCAGCATATATTTTTTTCAACCAATCTTGATGATACTTGGTGCTAATGATCACTATACAAATCCCACTTGGCTCACCAAATTTTGTTCTTCTAGGTTGAAGCGTTCGTCTACAGTAGCAGTTTTTATATTTAGGTTTCCATCTGTTCTCTCCTATATAGATGGATGAATTTGGAACTCTAAATCCAACATGGTTTGTAGTAGCTCTTTGAAAAATGACAAAATAAAGCAGTTCTTAGTTTTGTCTCTATGGTTTGTTTAATCTTCAAGTAGCCCTAGGCACAGACTGTGGAAAAGCACTTTCATTGAGAGGGGTTGCCAAGCTTCTAAGAAATTACGAGTTTCCGAAATACCAGCAAATATTTTTTCACCCAATCTTGATGATACTTGGTGGTAATGATCAGTACACAAATCCCACTTGGCTCACCAAATTGTGTTCTTCTAGTTTGAAGCGTTCCTCTACAGTAGCAGTTTTTATATTTAGGTTTCACTCTGTTCTCTCCTATATAGATAGATGAATTTGGAACTCTAAATCCAACATGGTTTGTAGTAGCTCTTTGAAACTTGACAAAATAAAGGAGTTTTCCATTTTGTCTCTATGGTTTGTTTCCTCTTCAAGTAGCCCTAGGCACAGACTGTGGAAAACCACTTTCATTGAGAGGGGTTGCCACGCTTCTAAGAAATAACGAGTTTCCGAAATACCAGCAAATATTTTTTCACCCAATCTTGATGATACTCTTGGTAATGATCAGTACACAAATCCCACTGGGCTCACCAAATTTTGCTTTTCTAGTTTGAAGCGTTCGTCTACAGTAGCAGTTTTTATATTTAGGTTTCCCTCAGTTCTCTCCTATATAGATAGATGAATTTGGAACTCTAAATCCAACATGGTTTGTAGTAGCTCTTTGAAACTTGACAAAATAAAGCAGTTCTCAGTTTTGTCTCTATGGCTTCTTTCCTCTTCAAGTAGCCCTAGGCACAGACTGTGAAAAAGCACTTTCATTGAGAGGGGTTGCCAAGCTTCTATGAAATAACGAGATTCCGAAATAACAGCAAATATTTTTTCACCCAATCTTGATGATACTTGGTGGTAATGATCAGTACACAAATCCCAATTGGCTCACCAGATTTTGTTCTTCTAACTTGAAGCGTTCGTCTAGAGTAGCAGTTTTTATATTTAGGTTTCACTCCGTTCTCTCATATAGAGATAGATGAATTTGGAACTCTAAATACAACATGGTTTGTAGTAGCTCTTTGAAACTTGACAAAATAAAGGAGTTCTCAGTTTTGTCTCTATGGTTTGTTTTCTCTTCTAGTAGACCTAGGCAGAGACTGTGGAAAAACACTTTCATTGAGAGGGGTTGCCAAGCTTTTAAGAAATTACGAGTTTCCGAAATACCAGCATATATTTTTTCAACCAATCTTGATGATACTTGGTGCTAATGATCACTATACAAATCCCACTTGGCTCACCAAATTTTGTTCTTCTAGGTTGAAGCGTTCGTCTACAGTAGCAGTTTTTATATTTAGGTTTCCCTCTGTTCTCTCCTATATAGATAGATGAATTTGGAACTCTAAATCCAACATGGTTTGTACTAGCTCTTTGAAAAATGACAAAATAAAGCAGTTCTTAGTTTTGTCTCTATGGTTTGTTTAATCTTCAAGTAGCCCTAGGCACAGACTGTGGAAAAGCACTTTCATTGAGAGGGGTTGCCAAGCTTCTAAGAAATTACGAGTTTCCGAAATACCAGCAAATATTTTTTCACCCAATCTTGATGATACTTGGTGGTAATGATCATTACACAAATCCCACTTGGCTCACCAAATTTTGTTCTTCTAGGTTGAAGCGTTCGTCTACAGTAGCAGTTTTTATATTTAGGTTTCCCTCTGTTCTCTCATATATAGATAGATGAATTTGGAACTCTATATCCAACATGGTTTGTAGTAGTTCTTTGAAACTTGACAAAATAAAGGAGTTCACAGTATTGTCTCTATGGTTTGTTTCCTCTTCAAGTAGCCCTAGGCACAGACTGTGTAAAAGCACTTTCATTGAGAGGGGTTGCCAAGCTTCTAAGAAATAACGAGTTTCCGAAATACCAGCAAATATTTTTTCACCCAATCTTGATGATAATTGGTGGTAATGATCAGTACACAAATCCCACTTGGCTCACTAAATTTTGTTCTTCTAGTTTGAAGCTTTCGTCTACAGTAGCAGTTTTTATATTTAGGTTTCACTCTGTTCTCTCCTATATAAATATATGAATTTGGAACTCTAAATCCAACATGGTTTGTAGTAGCTCTTTGAAACTTGACAAAATAAAGGAGTTCTCCGTTTTTTCTCTATGGTTTGTTTCCTCTTCAAGTAGCCCTAGGCACAGACTGTGGAAAACCACTTTCATTGAGAGGGGTTGCCACGCTTCTAAGAAATTAGGAGTTTCCGAAATACCAGCAAATATTTTTTCACCCAATCTTGATGATACCTGGTGGTAATGATCACTACACAAATCCCACTTGGCTCACCAAATTTTGTTCTTCTAGTTTGAAGCGTTCGTCTACAGTAGCAGTTTTTATATTTAGGTTTCACTCTGTTCTCTCCTATATAGATAGATGAATTTGGAACTCTAAATCCAACATGGTTTGTAGTAGCTCTTTGAAACTTCACAAAATAAATGAGTTCTCAGTTTTGTCTCTATGGTTTCTTTCCTCTTCAAGTAGCCCTAGGCACAGACTGTGGAAAAGCACTTTCATTGAGACGGGTTGCCAAACTTTTAAGAAATAACGAGTTTCCGAAATACCAGCAAATATTTTTTCCCCCAATCTTGATGATACTTGGTGGTAATGATCAGTACACAAATCCCACTTGGCTCACCAAATTTTGTTCTTCTAGGTTGAAGCGTTCGTCTACAGTAGCAGTTTTTATATTTAGGTTTCCCTCAGTTCTCTCCTATATAGATAGATGAATTTGGAACTCTAAATCCAACATGGTTTGTAGTAGCTCTTTGAAACTTGACAAAATAAAGGAGTTCTCAGTTTTGTCTCTATGGCTGTTTCCTCTTCAAGTAGCCCTAGGCACACACTGTGGAAAAGCACTTTCATTGAGAGGGGTTGCCAAGCCTCTATAAATTACGAGTTTCCGAAATAACAGCAAATATTTTTTCAACCACTCTTGATGATACTTGGTGGTAATGTTCAGTACACAAATCACACTTGGCTCACCAAATTTTGTTCTTCTAGGTTGAAGCGTTCGTCTACAGCAGCAGTTTTTATATTTAGGTTTGACTCTGTTCTCTCCTATATAGATAGATGAATTTGGAACTCTAAATCCAACATGGTTTGTAGTAGCTCTTTGAAAAATGACAAAATAAAGCAGTTCTTAGTTTTGTCTCTATGGTTTGTTTCCTCTTCAAGTAGCCCTAGGCACACACTGTGGAAAAGCACTTTCATTGAGATGGGTTGCCAAGCGTCTAAGAAATAACGAGTTTCCGAAATACCAGCAAATATTTTTTCAACCAATCTTGATGATACCTGGTGGTATTGATCAGAACTCAAATCCCACTTGGCTCACCAAATTTTGTTTTTCTAGGTTGAAGCGTTCGTCTACAGTAGCAGTTTTTATATTTAGGTTTCCCTCTGTTCTCTCCTATATAGATAGATGAATTTGGAACTCTAAATCTAACATGGTTTTTCGTAGCTCTTTGAAACTTGACAAAATTAAGAGGTTCTCAGTTTTGTCTCTATGGTTTGTTTCCTCTTCAAGTAGCCCTAGGCAGAGACTGTGGAAAAACACTTTCATTGAGAGGGGTTGCCAAGCTTTTAAGAAATTACGAGTTTCCGAAATACCAGCAAATATTTTTTCACCCAATCTTGATGACACTTGGTGGTAATGATCAATACACAAATCCCACGTGGCTCACCAAATTTTTTTCTTCTAGTTTGACGCGATCGTCTACAGTAGCAGTTTTTATATTTAGGTTTCCCTCTGTTCTCTCCGATGTAGATAGATAAATTTGGAACTCTAAATGAAACATGGTTTGTAGTAGCTCTTTGAAAGTTGACAAAATAAAGGAGTTCTCAGTTTTGTCTCTATGGTTTGTTTCCTCGTCAAGAAGCCCTAGGCACAGACTGTGGAAGCACTTTCATTGAGAGGGGTTGCCAAGCTTCTAAGAAATAACAAGTTTCCGAAATACCGGCAAATATTTTTTCACCCAATCTTGATGATACTTCTTGCTAATAATCAGTACACAAGTCCCACTTGGCTCACCAAATTTTGTTCTTCTAGGTTGAAGCGTTCGTCTACAGTAGCAGTTTTTATATTTAGGTTTCCCTCAGTTCTCTCCTATATAGTTAGATGAATTTGGAACTCTAAATCCAACATGGTTTGTAGTAGCTCTTTGAAACTTGACAAAATAAAGGAGTTCTCAGTTTTGTCTCTATGGTTTGTTTCCTCTTCAAGTAGCCCTAGGCACAGACTGTGGAAAACCACTTTCATTGAGAGGGGTTGCCATGCTTTAAAAAATTACGTGTTTCCGAAATACCAGCAAATATTTTTTCACCCAATCTTGATGATACTTGGTGGTAATGATCAGTACACAAATCACACTTGGCTCACCAAATTTTGTTCTTCTAGCTTGAAGTGATCGTCTACAGTAGCAGTTTTTATATTTAGGTTTCACTCTGTTCTCTCATATATAGATAGATGAATTTGGAACTCTAAATCCAACATGGTTTGTAGTAGCTCTTTGAAACTTGACAAAATAAAAGAGTTCTCAGTTTTGTCTCTATGGCTTGTTTCCGTTTCAAGTAGCCCTAGGCACAGACTGTGGAAAAGCACTTTCATTGAGAGGGGTTGCCAAGCTTCTAAGAAATAACGAGTTTCCGAAATACCAGCAAATATTTTTTCACCCAATCTTGATGATACTTGGTGCTAATGATCAGTACACATTTCCCACTTGGCTCACCAAATTTTGTTCTTCTATGTTGAAGCATTCGTCTACAGTAGCAGTTTTTATATTTAGGTTTTCCTCTGTTCTCTCCTATGTAGATAGATGAATTTGGAACTGTATATCCAACATGGTTTGTAGTAGTTCTTTGAAACTTGACAAAATAAAGGAGTTCTCTGTTTTGTCTCTATGGCTTGTTTCCTCTTCAAGTAGCCCTAGGCACAGACTGTGGAAAAGCACTTTCATTGAGAGGGGTTGCCAAGCTTCTAAGAAATAACGAGATTCCGAAATAACAGCAAATATTTTTTCACCCAATCTTGAGGATACTTGGTGGTAATGATCAGTACACAAATCCTACTTGGCTCACCAGATTTTGTTCTTCTAGCTTGAAGCGTTCGTCTACAGTAGCAGTTTTTATATTTAGGTTTCACTCCGTTCTCTCATATAGAGATAGATGAATTTGGAACTCTAAATCCAACATGGTTTGTAGTAGCTCTTTGAAACTTGACAAAATAAAGGAGTTCTCAGTTTTGTCTCTATGGTTTGTTTCCTCTTCAAGTAGCCCTAGGCAGAGACTGTGGAAAAACACTTTCATTGAGAGGGGTTGCCAAGCTTTTAAGAAATTACGAGTTTCCGAAATAACAGCATATATTTTTTCAACCAATCTTGATGATACTTGGTGGTAATGATCAGTACACAAATCCCACTTGGCTCACCAAATTTTCTTCTTTTAGGTTGAAGCGTTCGTCTACAGTAGCAATTTTTATATTTAGGTTTTCCTCTGTTCTCTCCTATATAGATAGATGAATTTGGAACTCTAAATCCAACATGGTTTGTAGTAGCTCTTTGAAAAACGACAAAATAAAGCACTTCTCAGTGTTGTCTCTATGGTTTGTTTAATCTTCAAGTAGCCCTAGGCACAGACTGTGGAAAAGCACTTTCATTGAGAGGGTTTGCCAAGCTTCTAAGAAATTACGAGTTTCCGAAATACCAGCAAATATTTTTTCACCCAATCTTGATGATCCTTGGTGGTAATGATCAGTACACAAATCCCACTTGCCTCACCAAATTTTGTTCTTCTAGGTTGAAGCATTCGTCTACAGTAGCAGTTTTTATATTTAGGTTTCGCTCTGTTCTCTCATATATAGATAGATGAATTTGGAACTCTATATCCAACATGGTTTGTAGTAGTTCTTTGAAACTTGACAAAATAAAGGAGTTCTCAGTATTGTCTCTATGGCTTGTTTTCTCTTCTTGTAGCCCTAGGCACAGACTGTGGAAAAGCACTTTCATTGAGAGGGGTTGCCAAGCTTCTAAGAAATTGCGAGTTTCCGAAATACCAGCAAATATTTTTTCACCCAATCTTGATGATACTTGGTGGTAATGATCAGTACACAAATCCCACTTGGCTCACCAAATTTTGTTCTTCTAGTTTGAAGCGTTCGTCTACAGTAGCAGTTTTTATATTTAGGTTTCACTCTGTTCTCTCCTATATAGATATATGAATTTGGAACTCTAAATCCAACATGGTTTGTAGTAGCTCTTTGAAACTTGACAAAATAAAGGAGTTCTCCATTTTGTCTCTATGGTTTGTTTCCTCTTCAAGTAGCCCTAGGCACAGACTGTGGAAAACCACTTTCATTGAGAGGGGTTGCCACGCTTCTAAGAAATTACGAGTTTCCGAAATACCAGCAAATATTTTTTCACCCAATCTTGATGATACCTGGTGGTAATGATCAGTACACAAATCCCACTTGGCTCACCAAATTTTGTTCTTCTAGGTTGAAGCGTTCGTCTACAGTAGCAGTTTTTATATTTAGGTTTCCCTCTGTTCTCTCCTATATAGATAGATGAATTTGGAACTCTAAATAAAACATGGTTTGTAGTAGCTCTTTGAAACTTGACAAAGTAAAGGAGTTCTCAATTTTGTTTCTATGACTTGTTTCCCATTCAAGTAGCCCTAAGCACAGACTTTGGAAAAGCACTTACATTGACATGGGTTGCCAAGCTTCTAAGAAATAACGAGTTTCCGAAATACCAGCAAATATTTTTTCACCCAATCTTGATGATACTTGGTGGTAATGATCAGTACACAAATCCCACTTGGCTCACCAAATTTTGTTCTTCTAGTTTGAAGCGTTCGTCTACAGTAGCAGTTTTTATATTTAGGTTTCACTCTGTTCTCTCCTATATAGATAGATGAATTTGGAACTCTAAATCCAACATGGTTTTTAGAAGCTCTTTGAAACTTCACAAAATAAAGGAGTTCTCCGTTTTGTCTCTATGGTTTGTTTCCTCTTCAAGTAGCCCTAGGCACAGTCTGTGGAAAAGCACTTTCATTGAGAGGGGTTGCCAAGCTTCTAAGAAATTACGAGTTTCCGAAATACCAGCAAATATTTTTTCACCCAATCTTGATGATACTTGGTGGTAATGATCAGTACACAAATCCCACTTGGCTCACCAAATTATGTTCTTCTAGGTTGAAGCGTTCGTCTACAGTAGCAGTTTTTATATTTAGGTTTTACTCAGTTCTCTCCTATATAGATAGATGAATTTGGAACTCTAAATCCAACATGGTTTGTAGTAGCTCTTTGAAACTTGACAAAATAAATGCGTTCTCAGTTTTGTCTCTATGGTTGTTTCCTCTTCAAGTAGCCCTAGGCACAGACTGTGGAAAAGCACTTTCATTTAGAGGGGTTGCCAAGCCTCTATAAATTACGAGTTTCAGAAATACCAGCAAATATTTTTTCAACCACTATTGATGATACATGGTGGTAATGATCAGTACACAAATCCCACTTGGCTCACCAAATTTTGTTCTTCTAGGTTGAAGCGTTCGTCTACAGTAGCAGATTTTATATTTAGGTTTCCCTGTGTTCTCTCCTATATAGATAGATGAATTTGGAACTCTAAATCCAACATGGTTTGTAGTAGCTCTTTGAAACTTGACAAAATAAAGGAGTTCTCAATTTTGTCTCTATGGCTTGTTTCCTCTTCAAGTAGCCCTAGGCACAGACTGTGGAAAAGCACTTTCATTGAGAGGGGTTTCCAAGCTTCTAAGAAATAACGAGTTTCCGAAATACCAGCAAATATTTTTTCACCCAATCTTGATGATACTTGGTGGTAATGATCAGTACACAAATCCCACTTGGCTCACCAAATTTTGTTCTTCTAGCTTGAAGCGATCGTCTACAGTAGCAGTTTTTATATTTAGGTTTCACTCTGTTCTCTCATATATAGATAGATGAATTTGGAACTCTAAATCCAACATGGTTTGTAGTAGCTCTTTGAAACTTGACAAAATAAAAGAGTTCTCAGTTTTGTCTCTATGGCTTGTTTCCTCTTCAAGAAGCCCTAGGCACAGACTGTGGAAAAGCACTTTCATTGAGAGGGGTTGCCAAGCTTCTAAGAAATAACCAGTTTCCGAAATACCAGCAAATATTTTTTCACCCAAACTTGATGATACTTGGTGCTAATGATCAGTACACATTTCCCACTTGGCTCACCAAATTTTGTTCTTCTATGTTGAAGCGTTCGTCTACAGTAGCAGTTTTTATATTTAGGTTTCCCTCTGTTCTCTCCTATATAGATAGATGAATTTGGAACTGTATATCCAACATGGTTTGTAGTAGTTCTTTGAAACTTGACAAAATAAAGGAGTTCTCTGTTTTGTCTCTATGGCTTGTTTCCTCTTCAAGTAGCCCTAGGCACAGACTGTGGAAAAGCACTTTCATTGAGAGGGGTTGCCAAGCTTCTAAGAAATAACGAGATTCCGAAATAACAGCAAATATTTTTTCACCCAATCTTGAGGATACTTGGTGGTAATGATCAGTACACAAAACCTACTTGGCTCACCAGATTTTGTTCTTCTAGCTTGAAGCGTTCGTCTACAGTAGCAGTTTTTATATTTAGGTTTCACTCCGTTCTCTCATATAGAGATAGATGAATTTGGAACTCTAAATCCAACATGGTTTGTAGTAGCTCTTTGAAACTTGACAAAATAAAGGAGTTCTCAGTTTTGTCTCTATGGTTTGTTTCCTCTTCAAGTAGCCCTAGGCAGAGACTGTGGAAAAACACTTTCATTGAGAGGGGTTGCCAAGCTTTTAAGAAATTACGAGTTTCCGAAATACCAGCATATATTTTTTCAACCAATCTTGATGATACTTGGTGGTAATGATCAGTACACAAATCCCACTTGGCTCACCAAATTTTCTTCTTTTAGGTTGAAGCGTTCGTCTACAGTAGCAGTTTTTATATTTAGGTTTTCCTCTGTTCTCTCCTATATAGATAGATGAATTTGGAACTCTAAATCCAACATGGTTTGTAGTAGCTCTTTGAAAAACGACAAAAAAAAAGCACTTCTCTGTGTTGTCTCTATGGTTTGTTTAATCTTCAAGTAGCCCTAGGCACAGACTGTGGAAAAGCACTTTCATTGAGAGGGTTTGCCAAGCTTCTAAGAAATTACGAGTTTCCGAAATACCAGCAAATATTTTTTCACCCAATCTTGATGATCCTTGGTGGTAATGATCAGTACACAAATCCCACTTGGCTCACCAAATTTTGTTCTTCTAGGTTGAAGCGTTCGTCTACAGTAGCAGTTTTTATATTTAGGTTTCGCTCTGTTCTCTCATATATAGATAGATGAATTTGGAACTCTATATCCAACATGGTTTGTAGTAGTTCTATGAAACTTGACAAAATAAAGGAGTTCTCAGTATTGTCTCTATGGCTTGTTTCCTCTTCATGTAGCCCTAGGCACAGACTGTGGAAAAGCACTTTCATTGAGAGGGGTTGCCAAGCTTTTAAGAAATTGCGAGTTTCCGAAATACCAGCAAATATTTTTTCACCCAATCTTGATGATACTTGGTGGTAATGATCAGTACACAAATCCCACTTGGCTCACCAAATTTTGTTCTTCTAGTTTGAAGCGTTCGTCTACAGTAGCAGATTTTATATTTAGGATTCACTCTGTTCTCTCCTATATAGATATATGAATTTGGAACTCTAAATCCAACATGGTTTGTAGTAGCTCTTTGAAACTTGACAAAATGAAGGAGTTCTCCAATTTGGCTCTATGGTTTGTTTCCTCTTCAAGTAGCCCTAGGCATAGACTTTGGAAAACCACTTTCATTGAGAGGGGTTGCCACGCTTCTAAGAAATTACGAGTTTCCGAAATATCAGCAAATATTTTTTCACCCAATCTTGATGATACCTGGTGCTAATGATCAGTACACAAATCCCACTTGGCTCACCAAATTTTGTTCTTCTAGGTTGAAGCGTTCGTCTACAGTAGCAGTTTTTATATTTAGGTTTCCCTCTGTTCTCTCCTATATAGATAGATGAATTTGGAACTCTAAATAAAACATGGTTTGTAGTAGCTCTTTGAAACTTGACAAAGTAAAGGAGTTCTCAATTTTGTTTCTATGAATTGTTTCCCATTCAAGTAGCCCTAAGCACAGACCTTGGAAAAGCACTTTCATTGAGATGGGTTGCCAAGCTTCTAAGAAATAACGAGTTTCCGAAATACCAGCAAATATTTTTTCACTCAATCTTGATGATACTTGGTGGTAATGATCAGTACACAAATCCCACTTGGCTCACCAAATTTTGTTCCTCTAGTTTGAAGCGTTCGTCTACAGTAGCAGTTTTTATATTTAGGTTTCACTCTGTTCTCTCCTATATAGATAGATGAATTTGGAACTGTATATCCAACATGGTTTGTAGTAGCTCTTTGAAACTTCACAAAATAAAGGAGTTCTCCGTTTTGTCTCTATGGTTTGTTTCGTCTTCAAGTAGCCCTAGGCACAGACTGTGGAAAAGCACTTTCATTGAGAGGGGTTGCCAAGCTTCTAAGAAATAACGTGTTTCAAATACCAGCAAATATTATTTCACCCAATCTTGATGATACTTGGTGGTAATGATCAGTACACAAATCCCACTTGGCTCACCAAATTTTGTTCTTCTAGCTTGAAGCGTTCGTCTACACTAGCAGTTTTTATGTTTAGGTTTCACTCTTTTCTCTCATATATAGATAGATGAATTTGGAACTCTAAATCCAACATGGTTTGTAGTAGCTCTTTGAAAATTGACAAAATAAAGGAGTTCTCAGTTTTGTCTCTATGGTTTGTTTCCTCTTCAAGTAGCCCTAGGCACAGACTGTGTAAAAGCACTTTCATTGAGAGGGGTTGCCAAACTTCTAAGAAATAACGAGTTTCCGAAATACCAGCAAATATTTTTTCACCCAATCTTGATGATACTTGGTGCTAATGATCAGTACACATTTCCCACTTGGCTCACCAAATTTTGTTATTCTAGGTTGAAGCTTTCGTCTACAGTAGCAGTTTTTATATTTAGGTTTCCCTCTGTTCTCTCCTATATAGATAGATGAATTTGGAACTCTAAATAAAACATGGTTTGTAGTAGCTCTTTGAAACTTGACACAATTAAGGAGTTCTCAGTTTTGTCTCTATGGTTGGTTTCCTCCTCAAGTATCCCTAGGCACAGACTGTGGAAAAGAACTTTCATTGAGAGGGGTTGCCAAGCTTCTAAGAAATAACGGGTTTCCGAAATACCAGCAAATATTATTTCACCCAATCTTGATGATACTTGGTGGTAATGATCAGTACACAAATCCCACTTGGCTCACCAAATTTTGTTCTTCTAGCTTGAAGCGTTCGTCTACACTAGCAGTTTTTATGTTTAGGTTTCACTCTTTTCTGTCATATATAGATAGATGAATTTGGAACTCTAAATCCAACATGGTTTGTAGTAGCTCTTTGAAAATTGACAAAATAAAGGAGTTCTCAGTTTTTTCTCTATGGTTTGTTTCCTCTTCAAGTATCCCTAGGCACAGACTGTGTAAAAGCAATTTCATTGAGAGGGGTTGCCAAGCTTCTAAGAAATAACGAGTTTCCGAAATACCAGCAAATATTTTTTCACCCAATCTTGATGATACTTGGTGCTAATGATCAGTACACATTTCCCACTTGGCTCACCAAATTTTGTTATTCTAGGTTGAAGCATTCGTCTACAGTAGCAGTTTTTATATTTAGGTTTCCCTCTGTTCTCTCCTATATAGATAGATGAATTTTTAACTCTAACTAAAACATGGTTTGTAGTAGCTCTTTGAAAATTGACAAAATAAAGGAGTTCTCAGTTTTTCTCTATGGTTTGTTTCCTCTTCAAGTAGCCCTAGGCTACATCTGGGGAAAAGCACTTTCATTGAGAGGGGTTTCCAAGCTTCTAAGAAATAACGAGTTTCCGAAATACCAGCAAATATTTTTTCACCCAATCTTGATTATACTTGGAGCTAATGATCAGTACACATTTCCCACTTGGCTCACCAAATTTTGTTATTCTAGGTTGAAGCGTTCGTCTACAGTAGCAGTTTTTATATTTAGGTTTCCCTCTGTTCTCTCCTATATAAATATGAATTTGGAACTCTAAATAAAACATGGTTTGTAGTAGCTCTTTAAAACTTGACACAATAAAGGAGTTCTCAGTTTGTCTCTATGGTTTGTTTCCTCCTCAAGTAGCCCTAGGCACAGACTGTGGAAAAGCACTTTCATTGAGAGGGGTTTCCAAGCTTCTTAGAAATAACCAGTTTCGGAAATACCAGCAAATATTTTTGACCCAATCTTGATGATACTTGTTCCTAATAATCAGTACACAAGTACCACTTTGCTCACCAAATTTTGTTCTTCTAGGTTGAAGCGTTCGTCTACAGTAGCATTTTTATATTTATGGTTTCCCTCAGTTCTCTCCTATATAGATATATGAATTTGGAATTCTAAATCCAACATGGTTAGTAGTAGCTCTTTGAAACTTGACAAAATAAAGGAGTTCTCAGTTTTGTCTCTATGGTTTGTTTCTGCTTCAAGTAGGCCAAGGAACAGACTGTGGAAAAGCACTTTCATGAGAGGGGTTGCCAAGCTTCTAAGAAACTACGATTTCCGAATACCAGCAAGTATTTTTTCACCCAATCTTGAAGTACTTGGTGGTAATGATCAGTACACAAATCCCACTTGGCTCACCATTTTTGTTCTTCTGGTTGAAGCGTTCGTCTACAGTAGCAGTTTTTATATTTAGGTTTCCCTCTGTTCTCTCCTATATAGATAGATGAATTTTGGAACTCTAAATCCAACATGGTTTGTAGTAGCTCTTTGAAACTTGACAAAATAAATGTTCTCAGTTTTGTCTCTATGGTTTCTTTCCGCTTTCAAGTAGCCCGAGGCACACACTGTGGAAAAGCACTTTCATTGAGAGGGTTGCGAAGCTTCTAAGAAATTAACGAGGTTCCGAAATACCAGCAAATATTTTTCAACCCAATCTTGATGATACTTGGTGGTAATGATCAGTACACAAATCCCACTTGGCTCACCAAATTTTTGTTCTTCTAGGTTGAAGCTTCTTCTACAGTAGCAGTTTTTATATTTAGGTTTCCTCTGTTCTCTCCTATACAGTTTAGATGAATTTGGAACTCTAAATCCAACATGGTTTGTAGTAGCTCTTTGAAAGTTGACAAAATAAAGGAGTTCTCAGTTTGTGTCCTATGGTTTTGTTTCCTCTTCAAATAGCCCTAGGCACACACTGTGGAAAAACCACTTTCATTGAGATGGGTTGCCAAGCGTCTAAGAAATAACGAGTTTCCGAAATACTAGCAAATGTTTTTTCACCCAATCTTGATGATACTTGGTGGTAATGATCAGTACACAAATCCCACTTGGCTCACCAAATTTTGTTCTTCTAGTTTGAAGCGATCGTCTACAGTAGCAGTTTTATATTTAGGTTTCCCTCTGTTCTCTCCTATATAGATAGATGAATTTGTAACTCTAAATAAAACATGGTTTGTAGTAGCTCTTTGAAACTTGACACAATAAAGGAGTTCTCAGTTTTGTCTCTATGGTTTGTTTCCTCTTCAAGTAGCCCTATGCACAAACTGTGGAAAAGCACTTTTATTGAGAGGGGTGGCCAAGCTTCTAAGAAATAACGAGTTTCCGAAATACCAGCAAATATTATTTCCCCAATCTTGATGATACTTGGTGGTAATGATCAGTACACAAATCCCACTTGGCTCACCATATTTAGTTCTTCTAGCTTGAAGCGATCGTCTACAGTAGCAGTTTTTATATTTAGGTTTCACTCTGTTCTCTCATATATAGATAGATGAATTTGGAACTCTAAATCCAACATGTTTGTACTACCTCTTTCAAAATTGACAAAATAAAGAAGTTCTCAGTTTTGTCTCTATGGTTTGTTTCCTCTTCAACTAGCCCTAGGCACAGACTGTGTAAAAGCATTTTCATTGAGAGGGGTTGCCAAGCGTCTAAGAAATAACGAGTTTCCGAAATACCAGCAAATATTTTTTCACCCAATCTTGATGATACTTGGTGCTAATGATCAGTACACATTTCCCACTTGGCTCACCAAATTTTGTTATTCTAGGTTGAAGCGTTCGTCTACAGTAGCAGTTTTTATATTTAGGTTTCCCTCTGTTCTCTCCTATATAGATAGATGAATTTGGAACTCTAAATAAAACATGGTTTGTAGTAGCTCTTTGAAACTTGACAAAATAAAGGAGTTCTCAGTTTTGTCTCTATGGTTTGTTTAATCTTCAAGTAGCCCTAGGCACAGACTGTGGAAAAGCACTTTCATTGAGAGGGGTTGCCAAGCTTCTAAGAAATAACGAGTTTCCGAAATACCAGCAAATATTTTTTCACCCAATCTTGATGAAACTTGTTCCTAATAAACAGTACACAAATCCCACTTGGCTCACCAAATTTTGTTTCTAGGTTGAAGCGTTCGTCTACAGTAGCAGTTTTTATATTTAGGTTTCCCTCTGTTCTCTCCTATAGAGTTAGATGAATTTGGAACTCTAAATCCAACATGGTTTGTAGTAGCTCTTTGAAACTTGACAAAATAAAAGAGTTCTCATTTTTGTCTCTATGGTTTGTTTCCTCTTCAAGTAGCCCTAGGCACACACTGTGGAAAACCACTTTCATTGAGATGGGTTGCCAAGCGTCTAAGAAATAACGAGTTTCCGAAATACTAGCAAATATTATTTCACCCAATCTTGATGATACATGGTGGTAATGATCAGTACACAAATCCCACTTGGCTCACCAAATTTAGTTCTTCTAGCTTGAAGCGATCGTCTACAGTAGCAGTTTTTATATTTAGGTTTCACTCTGTTCTCTCTTATATAGATAGATGAATTTGGAACTCTAAATCCAACATGGTTTGTAGTAGCTCTTTGAAAATTGAGAAAATAAAGAAGTTCTCAGTTTTGTCTCTATGGTTTGTTTAATCTTCAAGTAGCCCTAGGCACAGACTGTTGAAAAGCACTTTCATTGAGAGGGGTTGCCAAGCTTCTAAGAAATAACGAGTTTCCAAAAAACCAGCAAATATTTTTTCACCCAAACTTGATTATACTTGGTGCTAATGATCAGTACACATTTCCCACTTGGCTCACCAAATTTTGTTATTCTAGGTTGAAGCTTTCGTCTACAGTAGCAGTTTTTATATTTAGGTTTCCCTCTGTTCTCTCCTATATAGATAGATGAATTTTTTACTCTAAATAAAACATGGTTTGTAGTAGCTCTTTGAAACTTGACACAATAAAGGAGTTCTCAGTTTTGTCTCTATGGTTTGTTTCCTCCTCAAGTAGCCCTAGGCACAGACTGTGGAAAAGCACTTTCATTGAGAGGGGTTGCCAAGCTTCTAAGAAATAACGTGTTTCAAATACCAGCAAATATTATTTCACCCAATCTTGATGATACTTGGTGGTAATGATCAGTACACAAATCCCACTTGGCTCACCAAATTTTGCTCTTCTAGCTTGAAGCGTTCGTCTACAGTAGCAGTTTTTATATTTAGGTTTCACTCTTTTCTCTCATATATAGATAGATGAATTTGGAACTCTAAATCCAACATGGTTTGTAGTAGCTCTTTCAAAATTGACAAAATAAAGGAGTTCTCAGTTTTGTCTCTATGGTTTGTTTCCTCTTCAAGTAGCCCTAGGCACAGACTGTGTAAAAGCGCTTTCATTGAGAGGGGTTGCCAAACTTCTAAGAAATAACGAGTTTCCGAAATACCAGCAAATATTTTTTCACCCAATCTTGATGATACTTGGTGCTAATGATCAGTACACATTTCCCACTTGGCTCACCAAATTTTGTTATTCTAGGTTGAAGCTTTCGTCTACAGTAGCAGTTTTTATATTTAGGTTTCCCTCTGTTCTCTCCTATATAGATAGATGAATTTGGAACTCTAAATAAAACATGGTTTGTAGTAGCTCTTTGAAACTTGACACAATTAAGGAGTTCTCAGTTTTGTCTCTATGGTTTGTTTCCTCCTCAAGTATCCCTAGGCACAGACTGTGGAAAAGAACTTTCATTGAGAGGGGTTGCCAAGCTTCTAAGAAATAACGGGTTTCCGAAATACCAGCAAATATTATTTCACCCAATCTTGATGATACTTGGTGGTAATGATCAGTACACAAATCCCACTTGGCTCACCAAATTTTGTGCTTCTAGCTTGAAGCGTTCGTCTACACTAGCAGTTTTTATGTTTAGGTTTCACTCTTTTCTCTCATATATAGATAGATGAATTTGGAACTCTAAATCCAACATGGTTTGTAGTAGCTCTTTGAAAATTGACAAAATAAAGGACTTCTCAGTTTTTTCTCTATGGTTTGTTTCCTCTTCAAGTATCCCTAGGCACAGACTGTGTAAAAGCACTTTCATTGAGAGGGGTTGCCAAGCTTCTAAGAAATAACGAGTTTCCGAAATACCAGCAAATATTTTTTCACCCAATCTTGATGATACTTGGTGCTAATGATCAGTACACATTTCCCACTTGGCTCACCAAATTTTGTTATTCTAGGTTGAAGCATTCGTCTACAGTAGCAGTTTTTATATTTAGGTTTCCCTCTGTTCTCTCCTATATAGATAGATGAATTTGGAACTCTAACTAAAACATGGTTTGTAGTAGCTCTTTGAAACTTGACAAAATAAAGGAGTTCTCTGTTTTGTCTCTATGGTTTGTTTAATCGTTAAGTAGCCCTAGGCACAGACTGTGGAAAAGCACTTTAATTGAGAGGGGTTGCCAAGCTTCTAAGAAATAACGATTTTCCGAAATACCAGCAAATATTTTTTCACCCAATCTTGATAATACTTGGTGCTAATGATCAGTACACATTTCCCACTTGGCTCACCAAATTTTGTTATTCTAGGTTGAAGCTTTCGTCTACAGTAGCAGTTTTTATATTTAGGTTTCACTCTGTTCTCTCCTATATAGATAGATGAATTTGGAACTCTAAATAAAACATGGTTTGTAGTAGCTCTTTGAAACTTGACAAAAAAAAGGAGTTCTCAGTTTTGTCTCTATGGTTTGTTTCCTTTTCAAGTAGCCCTAGGCACAGACTGTGTAAAAGCACTTTCATTGAGAGGGGTTGCCAAGCTTCTAAGAAATAACGAGTTTCTGTAATACCAGCAAATATTTTTTCACCCAATCTTGATGATACTTGGTGCTAATGATCAGTACACATTTCCCACTTGGCTCACCAAGTTTTGTTATTCTAGGTTGAAGCTTTCGTCTACAGTAGCAGTTTTTATATTTAGGTTTCCCTCTGTTCTCTCCTATATAGATAGATGATTTGGAACTCTAAATAAAACATGGTTTGTAGTAGCTCTTTGAAACTTGACAAAAAAAAGGAGTTCTCAGTTTTGTCTCTATGGTTTGTTTCCTCTTCAAGTAGCCCTAGGCACAGTCTGTGGAAAAGCACTTTCATTGAGAGGGGTTTCCAAGCTTCTAAGAAATAACGAGTTTCCGAAATACCAGCAAATATTTTTTCACCCAATCTTGATTATACTTGGAGCTAATGATCAGTACACATTTCCCACTTGGCTCACCAAATTTTGTTATTCTAGGTTGAAGCGTTCGTCTACAGTAGCAGTTTTTATATTTAGGTTTCCCTCTGTTCTCTCCTATATAAATATGAATTTGGAACTCTAAATAAAACATGGTTTGTAGTAGCTCTTTAAAACTTGACACAATAAAGGAGTTCTCAGTTTTGTCTCTATGGTTTGTTTCCTCCTCAAGTAGCCCTAGGCACAGACTGTGGAAAAGCACTTTCATTGAGAGGGGTTTCCAAGCTTCTAAGAAATAACGAGTTTCCGAAATACCAGCAAATATTTTTTGACCCAATCTTGATGATACTTGTTCCTAATAATCAGTACACAACTCCCACTTGGCTCACCAAATTTTGTTCTTCTAGGTTGAAGCGTTCGTCTACAGTAGCATTTTTTATATTTAGGTTTCCCTCAGTTCTCTCCTATATAGATAGATGAATTTGGAATTCTAAATCCAACATGGTTTGTAGTAGCTCTTTGAAACTTGACAAAATAAAGGAGTTCTCAGTTTTGTCTCTATGGTTTGTTTCCGCTTCAAGTATTCCTAGGCACAGACTGTGGAAAAGCACTTTCATTGAGAGGGTTTGCAAAGCTTCTAAGAAATTACGAGTTTCCGAAATACCAGCAAGTATTTTTTCACCCAATCTTGATGATACTTGGTGGTAATGATCAGTACACAAATCCCACTTGGCTCACCAAATTTTGTTCTTCTAGGTTGAAGCGTTCGTCTACAGTAGCAGTTTTTATATTTAGGTTTTCCTCTGTTCTCTCCTATATAGATAGATGAATTTGGAACTCTAAATCCAACATGGTTTGTAGTAGCTCTTTGAAACTTGACAAAATAAATGAGTTCTCAGTTTTGTCTCTATGGTTTCTTTCCGCTTCAAGTAGCCCGAGGCACAGACTGTGGAAAAGCACTTTCATTGAGAGGGGTTGCCAAGCTTCTAAGAAATTACGAGGTTCCGAAATACCAGCAAATATTTTTTCACCCAATCTTGATGATACTTGGTGGTAATGATCAGTACACAAATCCCACTTGGCTCACCAAATTTTGTTCTTCTAGGTTGAAGCGTTCGTCTACAGTAGCAGTTTTTATATTTAGGTTTCCCTCTGTTCTCTCCTATACAGTTAGATGAATTTGGAACTCTAAATCCAACATGGTTTGTAGTAGCTCTTTGAAACTTGACAAAATAAAGGAGTTCTCAGTTTTGTGTCTATGGTTTGTTTCCTCTTCAAGTAGCCCTAGGCACACACTGTGGAAAACCACTTTCATTGAGATGGGTTGCCAAGCGTCTAAGAAATAACGAGTTTTCGAAATACTAGCAAATGTTTTTTCACCCAATCTTGATGATACTTGGTGGTAATGATCAGTACACAAATCCCACTTGGCTCACCAAATTATGTTCTTCTAGTTTGAAGCGATCGTCTACAGTCGCAGTTTTTATATTTAGGTTTCCCTCTGTTCTCTCCTATATAGATAGATGAATTTGGAACTCTAAATAAAACATGGTTTGTAGTAGCTCTTTGAAACTTGACACAATAAAGGAGTTCTCAGTTTTGTCTCTATGGTTTGTTTCCTCTTCAAGTAGCCCTATGCACAAACTGTGGAAAAGCACTTTTATTGAGAGGGGTGGCCAAGCTTCTAAGAAATAACGAGTTTCCGAAATACCAGCAAATATTATTTCACCCAATCTTGATGATACTTGGTGGTAATGATCAGTACACAAATCCCACTTGGCTCACCATATTTAGTTCTTCTAGCTTGAAGCGATCGTCTACAGTAGCAGTTTTTATATTTAGGTTTCACTCTGTTCTCTCATATATAGATAGATGAATTTGGAACTCTAAATCCAACATGTTTGTACTACCTCTTTCAAAATTGACAAAATAAAGAAGTTCTCAGTTTTGTCTCTATGGTTTGTTTCCTCTTCAAGTAGCCCTAGGCACAGACTGTGTAAAAGCGCTTTCATTGAGAGGGGTTGCCAAACTTCTAAGAAATAACGAGTTTCCGAAATACCAGCAAATATTTTTTCACCCAATCTTGATGATACTTGGTGCTAATGATCAGTACACATTTCCCACTTGGCTCACCAAATTTTGTTATTCTAGGTTGAAGCTTTCGTCTACAGTAGCAGTTTTTATATTTAGGTTTCCCTCTGTTCTCTCCTATATAGATAGATGAATTTGGAACTCTAAATAAAACATGGTTTGTAGTAGCTCTTTGAAACTTGACACAATTAAGGAGTTCTCAGTTTTGTCTCTATGGTTTGTTTCCTCCTCAAGTATCCCTAGGCACAGACTGTGGAAAAGAACTTTCATTGAGAGGGGTTGCCAAGCTTCTAAGAAATAACGGGTTTCCGAAATACCAGCAAATATTATTTCACCCAATCTTGATGATACTTGGTGGTAATGATCAGTACACAAATCCCACTTGGCTCACCAAATTTTGTGCTTCTAGCTTGAAGCGTTCGTCTACACTAGCAGTTTTTATGTTTAGGTTTCACTCTTTTCTCTCATATATAGATAGATGAATTTGGAACTCTAAATCCAACATGGTTTGTAGTAGCTCTTTGAAAATTGACAAAATAAAGGACTTCTCAGTTTTTTCTCTATGGTTTGTTTCCTCTTCAAGTATCCCTAGGCACAGACTGTGTAAAAGCACTTTCATTGAGAGGGGTTGCCAAGCTTCTAAGAAATAACGAGTTTCCGAAATACCAGCAAATATTTTTTCACCCAATCTTGATGATACTTGGTGCTAATGATCAGTACACATTTCCCACTTGGCTCACCAAATTTTGTTATTCTAGGTTGAAGCATTCGTCTACAGTAGCAGTTTTTATATTTAGGTTTCCCTCTGTTCTCTCCTATATAGATAGATGAATTTGGAACTCTAACTAAAACATGGTTTGTAGTAGCTCTTTGAAACTTGACAAAATAAAGGAGTTCTCTGTTTTGTCTCTATGGTTTGTTTAATCGTTAAGTAGCCCTAGGCACAGACTGTGGAAAAGCACTTTAATTGAGAGGGGTTGCCAAGCTTCTAAGAAATAACGATTTTCCGAAATACCAGCAAATATTTTTTCACCCAATCTTGATAATACTTGGTGCTAATGATCAGTACACATTTCCCACTTGGCTCACCAAATTTTGTTATTCTAGGTTGAAGCTTTCGTCTACAGTAGCAGTTTTTATATTTAGGTTTCACTCTGTTCTCTCCTATATAGATAGATGAATTTGGAACTCTAAATAAAACATGGTTTGTAGTAGCTCTTTGAAACTTGACAAAAAAAAGGAGTTCTCAGTTTTGTCTCTATGGTTTGTTTCCTTTTCAAGTAGCCCTAGGCACAGACTGTGTAAAAGCACTTTCATTGAGAGGGGTTGCCAAGCTTCTAAGAAATAACGAGTTTCTGTAATACCAGCAAATATTTTTTCACCCAATCTTGATGATACTTGGTGCTAATGATCAGTACACATTTCCCACTTGGCTCACCAAGTTTTGTTATTCTAGGTTGAAGCTTTCGTCTACAGTAGCAGTTTTTATATTTAGGTTTCCCTCTGTTCTCTCCTATATAGATAGATGATTTGGAACTCTAAATAAAACATGGTTTGTAGTAGCTCTTTGAAACTTGACAAAAAAAAGGAGTTCTCAGTTTTGTCTCTATGGTTTGTTTCCTCTTCAAGTAGCCCTAGGCACAGTCTGTGGAAAAGCACTTTCATTGAGAGGGGTTTCCAAGCTTCTAAGAAATAACGAGTTTCCGAAATACCAGCAAATATTTTTTCACCCAATCTTGATTATACTTGGAGCTAATGATCAGTACACATTTCCCACTTGGCTCACCAAATTTTGTTATTCTAGGTTGAAGCGTTCGTCTACAGTAGCAGTTTTTATATTTAGGTTTCCCTCTGTTCTCTCCTATATAAATATGAATTTGGAACTCTAAATAAAACATGGTTTGTAGTAGCTCTTTAAAACTTGACACAATAAAGGAGTTCTCAGTTTTGTCTCTATGGTTTGTTTCCTCCTCAAGTAGCCCTAGGCACAGACTGTGGAAAAGCACTTTCATTGAGAGGGGTTTCCAAGCTTCTAAGAAATAACGAGTTTCCGAAATACCAGCAAATATTTTTTGACCCAATCTTGATGATACTTGTTCCTAATAATCAGTACACAACTCCCACTTGGCTCACCAAATTTTGTTCTTCTAGGTTGAAGCGTTCGTCTACAGTAGCATTTTTTATATTTAGGTTTCCCTCAGTTCTCTCCTATATAGATAGATGAATTTGGAATTCTAAATCCAACATGGTTTGTAGTAGCTCTTTGAAACTTGACAAAATAAAGGAGTTCTCAGTTTTGTCTCTATGGTTTGTTTCCGCTTCAAGTATTCCTAGGCACAGACTGTGGAAAAGCACTTTCATTGAGAGGGTTTGCAAAGCTTCTAAGAAATTACGAGTTTCCGAAATACCAGCAAGTATTTTTTCACCCAATCTTGATGATACTTGGTGGTAATGATCAGTACACAAATCCCACTTGGCTCACCAAATTTTGTTCTTCTAGGTTGAAGCGTTCGTCTACAGTAGCAGTTTTTATATTTAGGTTTTCCTCTGTTCTCTCCTATATAGATAGATGAATTTGGAACTCTAAATCCAACATGGTTTGTAGTAGCTCTTTGAAACTTGACAAAATAAATGAGTTCTCAGTTTTGTCTCTATGGTTTCTTTCCGCTTCAAGTAGCCCGAGGCACAGACTGTGGAAAAGCACTTTCATTGAGAGGGGTTGCCAAGCTTCTAAGAAATTACGAGGTTCCGAAATACCAGCAAATATTTTTTCACCCAATCTTGATGATACTTGGTGGTAATGATCAGTACACAAATCCCACTTGGCTCACCAAATTTTGTTCTTCTAGGTTGAAGCGTTCGTCTACAGTAGCAGTTTTTATATTTAGGTTTCCCTCTGTTCTCTCCTATACAGTTAGATGAATTTGGAACTCTAAATCCAACATGGTTTGTAGTAGCTCTTTGAAACTTGACAAAATAAAGGAGTTCTCAGTTTTGTGTCTATGGTTTGTTTCCTCTTCAAGTAGCCCTAGGCACACACTGTGGAAAACCACTTTCATTGAGATGGGTTGCCAAGCGTCTAAGAAATAACGAGTTTTCGAAATACTAGCAAATGTTTTTTCACCCAATCTTGATGATACTTGGTGGTAATGATCAGTACACAAATCCCACTTGGCTCACCAAATTATGTTCTTCTAGTTTGAAGCGATCGTCTACAGTCGCAGTTTTTATATTTAGGTTTCCCTCTGTTCTCTCCTATATAGATAGATGAATTTGGAACTCTAAATAAAACATGGTTTGTAGTAGCTCTTTGAAACTTGACACAATAAAGGAGTTCTCAGTTTTGTCTCTATGGTTTGTTTCCTCTTCAAGTAGCCCTATGCACAAACTGTGGAAAAGCACTTTTATTGAGAGGGGTGGCCAAGCTTCTAAGAAATAACGAGTTTCCGAAATACCAGCAAATATTATTTCACCCAATCTTGATGATACTTGGTGGTAATGATCAGTACACAAATCCCACTTGGCTCACCATATTTAGTTCTTCTAGCTTGAAGCGATCGTCTACAGTAGCAGTTTTTATATTTAGGTTTCACTCTGTTCTCTCATATATAGATAGATGAATTTGGAACTCTAAATCCAACATGTTTGTACTACCTCTTTCAAAATTGACAAAATAAAGAAGTTCTCAGTTTTGTCTCTATGGTTTGTTTCCTCTTCAACTAGCCCTAGGCACAGACTGTGTAAAAGCATTTTCATTGAGAGGGGTTGCCAAGCGTCTAAGAAATAACGAGTTTCCGAAATACCAGCAAATATTTTTTCACCCAATCTTGATGATACTTGGTGCTAATGATCAGTACACATTTCCCACTTGGCTCACCAAATTTTGTTATTCTAGGTTGAAGCGTTCGTCTACAGTAGCAGTTTTTATATTTAGGTTTCCCTCTGTTCTCTCCTATATAGATAGATGAATTTGGAACTCTAAATAAAACATGGTTTGTAGTAGCTCTTTGAAACTTGACAAAATAAAGGAGTTCTCAGTTTTGTCTCTATGGTTTGTTTAATCTTCAAGTAGCCCTAGGCACAGACTGTGGAAAAGCACTTTCATTGAGAGGGGTTGCCAAGCTTCTAAGAAATAACAAGTTTCCGAAATACCAGCAAATATTTTTTCACCCAATCTTGATGAAACTTGTTCCTAATAAACAGTACACAAATCCCACTTGGCTCACCAAATTTTGTTCTTCTAGGTTGAAGCGTTCGTCTACAGTAGCAGTTTTTATATTTAGGTTTCCCTCTGTTCTCTCCTATAGAGTTTGATGAATTTGGAACTCTAAATCCAACATGGTTTGTAGTAGCTCTTTGAAACTTGACAAAATAAAAGAGTTCTCATTTTTGTCTCTATGGTTTGTTTCCTCTTCAAGTAGCCCTAGGCACACACTGTGGAAAACCACTTTCATTGAGATGGGTTGCCAAGCGTCTAAGAAATAACGAGTTTCCGAAATACTAGCAAATATTATTTCACCCAATCTTGATGATACTTGGTGGTAATGATCAGTACACAAATCCCACTTGGCTCACCAAATTTAGTTCTTCTAGCTTGAAGCGATCGTCTACAGTAGCAGTTTTTATATTTAGGTTTCACTCTGTTCTCTCTTATATAGATAGATGAATTTGGAACTCTAAATCCAACATGGTTTGTAGTAGCTCTTTGAAAATTGACAAAATAAAGAAGTTCTCAGTTTTGTCTCTATGGTTTGTTTAATCTTCAAGTAGCCCTAGGCACAGACTGTTGAAAAGCACTTTCATTGAGAGGGGTTGCCAAGCTTCTAAGAAATAACGAGTTTCCGAAAAACCAGCAAATATTTTTTCACCCAAACTTGATTATAGTTGGTGCTAATGATCAGTACACATTTCCCACTTGGCTCACCAAATTTTGTTATTCTAGGTTGAAGCTTTCGTCTACAGTAGCAGTTTTTATATTTAGGTTTCCCTCTGTTCTCTCCTATATAGATAGATGAATTTGGAACTCTAAATAAAACATGGTTTGTAGTAGCTCTTTGAAACTTGACACAATAAAGGAGTTCTCAGTTTTGTCTCTATGGTTTGTTTCCTCCTCAAGTAGCCCTCGGCACACACTGTGGAAAAGCACTTTCATTGAGAGGGGTTGCCAAGCTTCTAAGAAATAAAGTTTTTCAAATACCAGCAAATATTATTTCACCCAATCTTGATGATACTTGGTGGTAATGATCAGTACACAAATACCACTTGGCTCACCAAATTTTGTTCTTCTAGCTTGAAGCGTTCGTCTACAGTAGCAGTTTTTATATTTAGGTTTCACTCTTTTCTCTCATATATAGATAGATGAATTATAACTCTAAATCCAACATGGTTTGTAGTAGCTCTTTGAAAATTGACAAAATAAAGGAGTTCTCAGTTTTGTCTCTATGGTTTGTTTCCTCTTCAAGTAGCCCTAGGCACAGACTGTGTAAAAGCACTTTCATTGAGTGGGGTTGCCAAACTTCTAAGAAATAACGAGTTTCCGAAATACCAGCAAATATTTTTTCACCCAATCTTGATGATACTTGGTGCTAATGATCAGTACACATTTCCCACTTGGCTCACCAAATTTTGTTATTCTAGGTTGAAGCTTTCGTCTACAGTAGCAGTTTTTATATTTAGGTTTCCCTCTGTTCTCTCCTATATAGATAGATGAATTTGGAACTCTAAATAAAACATGGTTTGTAGTAGCTCTTTGAAACTTGACACAATTAAGGAGTTCTCAGTTTTGTCTCTATGGTTTGTTTCCTCCTCAAGTATCCCTAGGCACATACTGTGGAAAAAAATTTCATTGAGAGCGGTTGCCAAGCTTCTAAGAAATAACGGGTTTCCGAAATACCAGCAAATATTATTTCACCCAATCTTGATGATACTTGGTGGTAATGATCAGTACACAAATCCCACTTGGCTCACCAAATTTTGTTCTTCTAGCTTGAAGCGTTCGTCTACACTAGCAGTTTTTATGTTTAGGTTTCACTCTTTTCTCTCATATATAGATAGATGAATTTGGAACTCTAAATCCAACATGGTTTGTAGTAGCTCTTTGAAAATTGACAAAATAAAGGAGTTCTCAGTTTTTTCTCTATGGTTTGTTTCCTCTTCAAGTATCCCTAGGCACAGACTGTGTAAAAGCACTTTCATTGAGAGGGGTTGCCAAGCTTCTAAGAAATAACGAGTTTCCGAAATACCAGCAAATATTTTTTCACCCAATCTTGATGATACTTGGTGCTAATGATCAGTACACATTTCCCACTTGGCTCACCAAATTTTGTTATTCTAGGTTGAAGCATTCGTCTACAGTAGCAGTTTTTATATTTAGGTTTCCCTCTGTTCTCTCCTACATAGATAGATGAATTTGGAACTCTAACTAAAACATGGTTTGTAGTAGCTCTTTGAAACTTGACAAAATAAAGGAGTTCTCAGTTTTGTCTCTATGGCTTGTTTAATCGTTAAGTAGCCCTAGGCACAGACTGTGGAAAAGCACTTTAATTGAGAGGGGTTGCCAAGCTTCTAAGAAATAACGATTTTCCGAAATACCAGCAAATATTTTTTCACCCAATCTTGATTATACTTGGTGCTAATGATCAGTACACATTTCCCACTTGGCTCACCAAATTTTGTTATTCTAGGTTGAAGCTTTCGTCTACAGTAGCAGTTTTTATATTTAGGTTTCCCTCTGTTCTCTCCTATATAGATAGATGAATTTGGAACTCTAAATAAAACATGGTTTGTAGTAGCTCTTTGAAACTTGACAAAAAAAAGGAGTTCTCAGTTTTGTCTCTATGGTTTGTTTCCTCTTCAAGTAGCCCTAGGCACAGTCTGTGGAAAAGCACTTTCATTGAGAGGGTTTTCCAAGCTTCTAAGAAATAACGAGTTTCCGAAATACCAGCAAATATTTTTTCACCCAATCTTGATTATACTTGGAGCTAATGATCAGTACACATTTCCCACTTGGCTCACCAAATTTTGTTCTTCTAGCTTGAAGCGTTCGTCTACAGTAGCAGTTTTTATATTTAGGTTTCCCTCTGTTCTCTCCTATATAGATATGAATTTGGAACTCTAAATAAAACATGGTTTGTAGTAGCTCTTTGAAACTTGACAAAATAAAGGAGTTCTCAGTTTTGTCTCTGTGGTTTGTTTCCTCTTCAAGTAGCCCTAGGCACAGACTGTGTAAAAGCACTTTCATTGAGAGGGGTTTCCAAGCTTCTAAGAAATAACGAGTTTCCGAAATACCAGCAAATATTTTTTGACCCAATCTTGATGATACTTGTTCCTAATAATCAGTACACAAGTCCCACTTGGCTCACAAAATTTTGTTCATCTAGCTTGAAGCGTTCGTCTACAGTAGCAGTTTTTATATTTAGGTTTCCCTCTGTTCTCTCCTATATAGATAGATGAATTTGGAACTCTAAATCCAACATGGTTTGTAGTAGGTCTTTGAAACTTGACAAAATAAATGAGTTCTCAGTTTTGTCTCTATGGTTTCTTTCCGCTTCAAGTAGCCCGAGGCACAGACTGTGGAAAAGCACTTTCATTGAGAGGGGTTGCCAAGCTTCTAAGAAATTTCGAGGTTCCGAAATACCAGCAAATATTTTTTCACCCAATCTTGATGATACTTTAGGTAATGATCAGTACACAAATCCCACTTGGCTCACCAAATTTTGTTCTTCTAGGTTGAAGCGTTCGTCTACAGTAGCAGTTTTTATATTTAGGTTTCACTCTGTTCTCTCATATATAGATAGATGAATTTGGAACTCTAAATCCAACATGGTTTGTAGTAGCTCTTTGAAAATTGACAAAATAAAGGAGTTCTCAGTTTTGTCTCTATGGTTTGTTTCCTCTTCAAGTAGCCCTAGGCACAGACTGTGTAAAAGCATTTTCATTGAGAGGGGTTGCCAAGCTTCTAAGAAATAACGAGTTTCTGAAATACCAGCAAATATTTTTTCACCCAATCTTGATGATACTTGGTGCTAATGATCAGTACACATTTCCCACTTGGCTCACCAAGTTTTGTTATTCTAGGTTGAAGCGTTCGTCTACAGTAGCAGTTTTTATATTTAGGTTTCCCTCTGTTCTCTCCTATATAGATAGAGGAATTTGGAACTCTAAATAAAACATGGTTTGTAGTAGCTCTTTGAAACTTGACAAAAAAAAGGAGTTCTCAGTTTTGTCTCTATGGTTTGTTTCCTCTTCAAGTAGCCCTAGGCACAGTCTGTGGAAAAGCACTTTCATTGAGAGGGGTTTCCAAGCTTCTAAGAAATAACGATTTTCCGAAATACCAGCAAATATTTTTTCACCAATCTTGATTATACTTGGAGCTAATGATCAGTACACATTTCCCACTTGGCTCACCAAATTTTGTTCTTCTAGCTTGAAGCGTTCGTCTACAGTAGCAGTTTTTATATTTAGGTTTCCCTCTGTTCTCTCCTATATAGATATGAATTTGGAACTCTAAATAAAACATGGTTTGTAGTAGCTCTTTGAAATTTGACAAAATAAAGGAGTTCTCAGTTTTGTCTCTGTGGTTTGTTTCCTCTTCAAGTAGCCCTAGGCACAGACTGTGGAAAAGCACTTTCATTGAGAGGGGTTTCCAAGCTTCTAAGAAATAACGAGTTTCCGAAATACCAGCAAATATTTTTTGACCCAATCTTGATGATACTTGTTCCTAATAATCAGTACACAAGTCCCACTTGGCTCACCAAATTTTGTTCTTCTAGCTTGAAGCGTTCGTCTACAGTAGCAGTTTTTATATTTAGGTTTCCCTCTGTTCTCTCCTATATAGATAGATGAATTTGGAACTCTAAATCCTACATGGTTTGTAGTAGGTCTTTGAAACTTGACAAAATAAATGAGTTCTCAGTTTTGTCTCTATGGTTTCTTTCCGCTTCAAGTAGCCCGAGGCACAGACTGTGGAAAAGCACTTTCATTGAGAGGGGTTGCCAAGGTTCTAAGAAATTTCGAGGTTCCGAAATACCAGCAAATATTTTTTCACCCAATCTTGATGATACTTGGTGGTAATGATCAGTACACAAATCCCACTTGGCTCACCAAATTTTGTTCTTCTAGGTTGAAGCGTTCGTCTACAGTAGCAGTTTTTATATTTAGGTTTCCCTCTGTTCTCTCCTATACAGTTAGATGAATTTGGAACTCTAAATCCAACATGGTTTGTAGTAGCTCTTTGAAACTAGACAAAATAAAGGAGTTCTCAGTTTTGTCTCTATGGTTTGTTTCCGCTTAAAGTAGCCCTAGGCACAGACTGTGGAAAAGCACTTTCATTGAGAGGGGTTGCCAAGCTTCTAAGAAATAACGGGTTTCCGAAATACCAGCAAATATTATTTCACCCAATCTTGATGATACTTGGTGGTAATGATCAGTACACAAATCCCACTGGGCTCACCAAACTTTGTTCTTCTAGCTTGAAGCGTTCGTCTACCGTAGCAGTTTTTATATTTAGGTTTCACTCTGTTCTCTCATATATAGATAGATGAATTTGGAACTCTAAATCCAACATGGTTTGTAGTAGGTCTTTGAAAATTGACAAAATAAAGGAGTTCTCAGTTTTGTCTCTATGGTTTGTTTCCTCTTCAAGTAGCCCTAGGCACAGACTGTGTAAAAGCACTTTCATTGAGAGGGGTTGCCAATCTTCTAAGAAATAACGAGTTTCTGAAATACCAGCAAATATTTTTTCACCCAATCTTGATGATACTTGGTGCTAATGATCAGTACACATTTCCCACTTGGCTCACCAAGTTTTGTTATTCTAGGTTGAAGCGTTCGTCTACAGTAGCAGTTTTTATATTTAGGTTTCCCTCTGTTCTCTCCTATATAGATAGAGGAATTTGGAACTCTAAATAAAACATGGTTTGTAGTAGCTCTTTGAAACTTGACAAAAAAAAGGAGTTCTCAGTTTTGTCTCTATGGTTTGTTTCCTCTTCAAGTAGCCCTAGGCACAGTCTGTGGAAAAGCACTTTCATTGAGAGGGGTTTCCAAGCTTCTAAGAAATAACGATTTTCCGAAATACCAGCAAATATTTTTTCACCAATCTTGATTATACTTGGAGCTAATGATCAGTACACATTTCCCACTTGGCTCACCAAATTTTGTTCTTCTAGCTTGAAGCGTTCGTCTACAGTAGCAGTTTTTATATTTAGGTTTCCCTCTGTTCTCTCCTATATAGATATGAATTTGGAACTCTAAATAAAACATGGTTTGTAGTAGCTCTTTGAAACTTGACAAAATAAAGGAGTTCTCAGTTTTGTCTCTGTGGTTTGTTTCCTCTTCAAGTAGCCCTAGGCACAGACTGTGGAAAAGCACTTTCATTGAGAGGGGTTTCCAAGCTTCTAAGAAATAACGAGTTTCCGAAATACCAGCAAATATTTTTTGACCCAATCTTGATGATACTTGTTCCTAATAATCAGTACACAAGTCCCACTTGGCTCACCAAATTTTGTTCTTATAGCTTGAAGCGTTCGTCTACCTTAGCAGTTTTTATATTTAGGTTTCCCTCTGTTCTCTCCTATATAGATAGATGAATTTGGAACTCTAAATCCAACATGGTTTGTAGTAGGTCTTTGAAACTTGACAAAATAAATGAGTTCTCAGTTTTGTCTCTATGGTTTCTTTCCGCTTCAAGTAGCCCGAGGCACAGACTGTGGAAAAGCACTTTCATTGAGAGGGGTTGCCAAGCTTCTAAGAAATTTCGAGGTTCCGAAATACCAGCAAATATTTTTTCACCCAATCTTGATGATACTTGGTGGTAATGATCAGTACACAAATCCCACTTGGCTCACCAAATTTTGTTCTTCTAGGTTGAAGCGTTCGTCTACAGTAGCAGTTTTTATATTTAGGTTTCCCTCTGTTCTCTCCTATACAGTTAGATGAATTTGTAACTCTAAATCCAACATGGTTTGTAGTAGCTCTTTGAAACTGGACAAAATAAAGGAGTTCTCAGTTTTGTCTCTATGGTTTGTTTCCGCTTAAAGTAGCCCTAGGCACAGACTGTGGAAAAGCACTTTCATTGAGAGGGGTTGCCAAGCTTCTAAGAAATAACGAGTTTCTGAAATACCAGCAAATATTTTTTCACCCAATCTTGATGATACTTGGTGGTAATGATCAGTACACAAATCCCACTGGGCTCACCAAATTTTGTTCTTCTAGCTTGAAGCGTTCGTCTACCGTAGCAGTTTTTATATTTAGGTTTCACTCTGTTCTCTCATATATAGATAGATGAATTTGGAACTCTAAATCCAACATGGTTTGTAGTAGCTCTTTGAAAATTGACAAAATAAAGGAGTTCTCAGTTTTGTCTCTATGGTTTGTTTCCTCTTCAAGTAGCCCTAGGCACAGACTGTGTAAAAGCATTTTCATTGAGAGGGGTTGCCAAGCTTCTAAGAAATAACGAGTTTCTGAAATACCAGCAAATATTTTTTCACCCAATCTTGATGATACTTGGTGCTAATGATCAGTACACATTTCCCACTTGGCTCACCAAGTTTTGTTATTCTAGGTTGAAGCGTTCGTCTACAGTAGCAGTTTTTATATTTAGGTTTCCCTCTGTTCTCTCCTATATAGATAGAGGAATTTGGAACTCTAAATAAAACATGGTTTGTAGTAGCTCTTTGAAACTTGACAAAAAAAAGGAGTTCTCAGTTTTGTCTCTATGGTTTGTTTCCTCTTCAAGTAGCCCTAGGCACAGTCTGTGGAAAAGCACTTTCATTGAGAGGGGTTTCCAAGCTTCTAAGAAATAACGATTTTCCGAAATACCAGCAAATATTTTTTCACCAATCTTGATTATACTTGGAGCTAATGATCAGTACACATTTCCCACTTGGCTCACGAAATTTTGTTCTTCTAGCTTGAAGCGTTCGTCTACAGTAGCAGTTTTTATATTTAGGTTTCCCTCTGTTCTCTCCTATATAGATATGAATTTGGAACTCTAAATAAAACATGGTTTGTAGTAGCTCTTTGAAACTTGACAAAATAAAGGAGTTCTCAGTTTTGTCTCTGTGGTTTGTTTCCTCTTCAAGTAGCCCTAGGCACAGACTGTGGAAAAGCACTTTCATTGAGAGGGGTTTCCAAGCTTCTAAGAAATAACGAGTTTCCGAAATACCAGCAAATATTTTTTGACCCAATCTTGATGATACTTGTTCCTAATAATCAGTACACAAGTCCCACTTGGCTCACCAAATTTTGTTCTTCTAGCTTGAAGCGTTCGTCTACAGTAGCAGTTTTTATATTTAGGTTTCCCTCTGTTCTCTCCTATATAGATAGATGAATTTGGAACTCTAAATCCTACATGGTTTGTAGTAGGTCTTTGAAACTTGACAAAATAAATGAGTTCTCAGTTTTGTCTCTATGGTTTCTTTCCGCTTCAAGTAGCCCGAGGCACAGACTGTGGAAAAGCACTTTCATTGAGAGGGGTTGCCAAGCTTCTAAGAAATTTCGAGGTTCCGAAATACCAGCAAATATTTTTTCACCCAATCTTGATGATACTTGGTGGTAATGATCAGTACACAAATCCCACTTGGCTCACCAAATTTTGTTCTTCTAGGTTGAAGCGTTCGTCTACAGTAGCAGTTTTTATATTTAGGTTTCCCTCTGTTCTCTCCTATACAGTTAGATGAATTTGGAACTGTAAATCCAACATGGTTTGTAGTAGCTCTTTGAAACTAGACAAAATAAAGGAGTTCTCAGTTTTGTCTCTATGGTTTGTTTCCGCTTAAAGTAGCCCTAGGCACAGACTGTGGAAAAGCACTTTCATTGAGAGGGGTTGCCAAGCTTCTAAGAAATAACGGGTTTCCGAAATACCAGCAAATATTATTTCACCCAATCTTGATGATACTTGGTGGTAATGATCAGTACACAAATCCCACTGGGCTCACCAAATTTTGTTCTTCTAGCTTGAAGCGTTCGTCTACCGTAGCAGTTTTTATATTTAGGTTTCACTCTGTTCTCTCATATATAGATAGATGAATTTGGAACTCTAAATCCAACATGGTTTGTAGTAGGTCTTTGAAAATTGACAAAATAAAGGAGTTCTCAGTTTTGTCTCTATGGTTTGTTTCCTCTTCAAGTAGCCCTAGGCACAGACTGTGTAAAAGCACTTTCATTGAGAGGGGTTGCCAATCTTCTAAGAAATAACGAGTTTCTGAAATACCAGCAAATATTTTTTCACCCAATCTTGATGATACTTGGTGCTAATGATCAGTACACATTTCCCACTTGGCTCACCAAGTTTTGTTATTCTAGGTTGAAGCGTTCGTCTACAGTAGCAGTTTTTATATTTAGGTTTCCCTCTGTTCTCTCCTATATAGATAGAGGAATTTGGAACTCTAAATTAAACATGGTTTGTAGTAGCTCTTTGAAACTTGACAAAAAAAAGGAGTTCTCAGTTTTGTCTCTATGGTTTGTTTCCTCTTCAAGTAGCCCTAGGCACAGTCTGTGGAAAAGCACTTTCATTGAGAGGGGTTTCCAAGCTTCTAAGAAATAACGATTTTCAGAAATACCAGCAAATATTTTTTCACCAATCTTGATTATACTTGGAGCTAATGATCAGTACACATTTCCCACTTGGCTCACCAAATTTTGTTCTTCTAGCTTGAAGCGTTCGTCTACAGTAGCAGTTTTTATATTTAGGTTTCCCTCTGTTCTCTCCTATATAGATATGAATTTGGAACTCTAAATAAAACATGGTTTGTAGTAGCTCTTTGAAACTTGACAAAATAAAGGAGTTCTCAGTTTTGTCTCTGTGGTTTGTTTCCTCTTCAAGTAGCCCTAGGCACAGACTGTGGAAAACCACTTTCATTGAGAGGGGTTTCCAAGCTTCTAAGAAATAACGAGTTTCCGAAATACCAGCAAATATTTTTTGACCCAATCTTGATGATACTTGTTCCTAATAATCAGTACACAAGTCCCACTTGGCTCACCAAATTTTGTTCCTCTAGCTTGAAGCGTTCTTCTACAGTAGCAGTTTTTATATTTAGGTTTCCCTCTGTTCTCTCCTATATAGATAGATGAATTTGGAACTCTAAATCCAACATGGTTTGTAGTAGGTCTTTGAAACTTGACAAAATAAATGAGTTCTTAGTTTTGTCTCTATGGTTTCTTTCCGCTTCAAGTAGCCCGAGGCACAGACTGTGGAAAAGCACTTTCATTGAGAGGGGTTGCCAAGCTTCTAAGAAATTTCGAGGTTCCGAAATACCAGCAAATATTTTTTCACCCAATCTTGATGATACTTGGTGGTAATGATCAGTACACAAATCCCACTTGGCTCACCAAATTTTGTTCTTCTAGGTTGAAGCGTTCGTCTACAGTACCAGTTTTTATATTTAGGTTTCCCTCTGTTCTCTCCTATACAGTTAGATGAATTTGGAACTCTAAATCCAACATGGTTTGTAGTAGCTCTTTGAAACTTGACAAAATAAAGGAGTTCTCAGTTTTGTCTCTATGGTTTGTTTCCTCTTCAAGTAGCCCTAGGCACACACTGTGGAAAACCACTTTCATTGAGATGGGTTGCCAAGCGTCTAAGCAATAACGAGTTTCCGAAATACTAGCAAATGTTTTTTCACCCAATCTTGATGATACTTGGTGGTAATGATCAGTACACAAATCCCACTTGGCTCACCAAATTTTCTTCTTCTAGTTTGAAGCGATCGTCTACATTAGCAGTTTTTATATTTAGGTTTCCCTCTGTTCTCTCCTATATAGATAGATGAATTTGGAACTCTAAATAAAACATGGTTTGTAGTAGCTCTTTGAAACTTGACACAATAAAGGAGTTCTCAGTTTTGTCTCTATGGTTTGTTTCCTCTTCAAGTAGCCCTATGCACAAACTGTGGAAAAGCACTTTTATTGAGAGGGGTGGCCAAGCTTCTAAGAAATAACGAGTTTCCGAAATACCAGCAAATATTTTTTCACCCAATCTTGATGATACTTGGTGCTAATGATCATTACACATTTCCCACTTGGCTCACCAAATTTTGTTATTCCAGGTTGAAGCGTTCGTCTACAGTAGCAGTTTTTATATTTAGGTTTCCCTCTGTTCTCTCCTATATAGATAGATGAATTTGGAACTCTAAATAAAACATGGTTTGTAGTCGCTCTTTCAAACTTGACAAAATAAAGGAGTTCTCAGTTTTGTCTCTATGGTTTGTTTAATCTTCAAGTAGCCCTAGGCACAGACTGTGGAAAAGCACTTTCATTGAGAGGGGTTGCCAAGCTTCTAAGAAATAACGAGTTTCCGAAATACCAGCAAATATTTTTTCACCCAATCTTGATGAAACTTGTTCCTAATAAACAGTACACAATCCCACTTGGCTCACCAAATTTTGTTCTTCTAGGTTGAAGCGTTCGTCTACAGTAGCAGTTTTTATATTTAGGTTTCCCTCTGTTCTCTCCTATACAGTTAGAAGAATTTGGAACTCTAAATCCAACATGGTTTGTAGTAGCTCTTTGAAACTTGACAAAATAAAAGAGTTCTCATTTTTGTCTCTATGGTTTGTTTCCTCTTCAAGTAGCCCTAGGCACACACTGTGGAAAACCACTTTCATTGAGATGGGTTGCCAAGCGTCTAAGAAATAACGAGTTTCCGAAATACTAGCAAATATTATTTCACCCAATCTTGATGATATTTGGTGGTAATGATCAGTACACAAATCCCACTTGGCTCACCAAATTTAGTTCTTCTAGCTTGAAGCGATCGTCTACAGTAGCAGTTTTTATATTTAGGTTTCACTCTGTTCTCTCTTATATAGATAGATGAATTTGGAACTCTAAATCCAACATGGTTTGTAGTAGCTCTTTGAAAATTGACAAAATAAAGAAGTTCTCAGTTTTGTCTCTATGGTTTGTTTAATCTTCAAGTAGCCCTAGGCACAGACTGTTGAAAAGCACTTTCATTGAGAGGGGTTGCCAAGCTTCTAAGAAATAACGGGTTTCCGAAAAACCAGCAAATATTTTTTCACCCAAACTTGATTATACTTGGTGCTAATGATCAGTACACATTTCCCACTTGGCTCACCAAATTTTGTTATTCTAGGTTGAAGCTTTCGTCTACAGTAGCAGTTTTTATATTTAGGTTTCCCTCTGTTCTCTCCTATATAGATAGATGAATTTGGAACTCTAAATAAAACATGGTTTGTAGTAGCTCTTTGAAACTTGACACAATAAAGGAGTTCTCAGTTTTGTCTCTATGGTTTGTTTTCTCCTCAAGTAGCCCTAGGCACAGACTGTGGAAAAGCACTTTCATTGAGAGGGGTTGCCAAGCTTCTAAGAAATAACGTATTTCTAATACCAGCAAATATTTTTTCACCCAATCTTGATTATACTTGGTGCTAATGATCAGTACACATTTCCCACTTGGCTCACCAAATTTTGTTATTCTAGGTTGAAGCTTTCGTCTACAGTAGCAGTTTTTATATTTAGGTTTCCCTCTGTTCTCTCCTATATAGATAGATGAATTTGGAACTCTAACTAAAACATGGTTTGTAGTAGCTCTTTGAAACTTGACAAAATAAAGGAGTTCTCAGTTTTGTCTCTATGGCTTGTTTAATCGTTAAGTAGCCCTAGGCACAGACTGTGGAAAAGCACTTTAATTGAGAGGGGTTGCCAAGCTTCTAAGAAATAACGATTTTCCGAAATACCAGCAAATATTTTTTCACCCAATCTTGATTATACTTGGTGCTAATGATCAGTACACATTTCCCACTTGGCTCACCAAATTTTGTTATTCTAGGTTGAAGCTTTCGTCTACAGTAGCAGTTTTTATATTTAGGTTTCCCTCTGTTCTCTCCTATATAGATAGATGAATTTGGAACTCTAAATAAAACATGGTTTGTAGTAGCTCTTTGAAACTTGACAAAAAAAAGGAGTTCTCAGTTTTTTCTCTATGGTTTGTTTCCTCTTCAAGTAGCCCTAGGCACAGACTGGGTAAAAGCATTTTCATTGAGAGGGGTTGCCAAGCTTCTAAGAAATAACGAGTTTCCGAAATACCAGCAAATATTTTTTCACCCAATCTTGATGATACTTAGTGCTAATGATCAGTACACATTTCCCACTTGGCTCACCAAGTTTTGTTATTCTAGGTTGAAGCGTTCGTCTACAGTAGCAGTTTTCATATTTAGGTTTCCCTCTGTTCTCTCCTATATAGATAGATGAATTTGGAACTCTAAATAAAACATGGTTTGTAGTAGCTCTTTGAAACTTGACAAAAAAAAGGAGTTCTCAGTTTTGTCTCTATGGTTTGTTTCCTCTTCAAGTAGCCCTAGGCACAGTCTGTGGAAAAGCACTTTCATTGAGAGGGGTTGCCAAGCTTCCAAGAAATAACGAGTTTCCGAAATACCAGCAAATATTTTTTCACCCAATCTTGATTATACTTGGAGCTAATGATCAGTACACATTTCCCACTTGGCTCACCAAATTTTGTTCTTCTAGCTTGAAGCGTTCGTCTACAGTAGCAGTTTTTATATTTAGGTTTCCCTCTGTTCTCTCCTATATAAATATGAATTTGGAACTCTAAATAAAACATGGTTTGTAGTAGCTCTTTGAAACTTGACAAAATAAAGGAGTTCTCAGTTTTGTCTCTGTGGTTTGTTTCCTCTTCAAGTAGCCCTAGGCACAGACTGTGGAAAAGCACTTTCATTGAGAGGGGTTTCCAAGCTTCTAAGAAATAACGAGTTTCCGAAATACCAGCAAATATTTTTTGACCCAATCTTGATGATACTTGTTCCTAATAATCAGTACACAAGTCCCACTTGGCTCACCAAATTTTGTTCATCTAGCTTGAAGCGTTCGTCTACAGTAGCAGTTTTTATATTTAGGTTTCCCTCTGTTCTCTCCTATATAGATAGATGAATTTGGAACTCTAAATCCAACATGGTTTGTAGTAGGTCTTTGAAACTTGACAAAATAAATGAGTTCTCAGTTTTGTCTCTATGGTTTCTTTCCGCTTCAAGTAGCCCGAGGCACAGACTGTGGAAAAGCACTTTCATTGAGAGGGGTTGCCAAGCTTCTAAGAAATTTCGAGGTTCCGAAATACCAGCAAATATTTTTTCACCCAATCTTGATGATACTTGGTGGTAATGATCAGTACACAAATCCCACTTGGCTCACCAAATTTTGTTCTTCTAGGTTGAAGCGTTCGTCTACAGTAGCAGTTTTTATATTTAGGTTTCCCTCTGTTCTCTCCTATACAGTTAGATGAATTTGTAACTCTAAATCCAACATGGTTTGTAGTAGCTCTTTGAAACTAGACAAAATAAAGGAGTTCTCAGTTTTGTCTCTATGGTTTGTTTCCGCTTAAAGTAGCCCTAGGCACAGACTGTGGAAAAGCACTTTCATTGAGAGGGGTTGCCAAGCTTCTAAGAAATAACGGGTTTCCGAAATACCAGCAAATATTATTTCACCCAATCTTGATGATACTTGGTGGTAATGATCAGTACACAAATCCCACTGGGCTCACCAAATTTTGTTCTTCTAGCTTGAAGCGTTCGTCTACCGTAGCAGTTTTTATATTTAGGTTTCACTCTGTTCTCTCATATATAGATAGATGAATTTGGAACTCTAAATCCAACATGGTTTGTAGTAGCTCTTTGAAAATTGACAAAATAAAGGAGTTCTCAGTTTTGTCTCTATGGTTTGTTTCCTCTTCAAGTAGCCCTAGGCACAGACTGTGTAAAAGCATTTTCATTGAGAGGGGTTGCCAAGCTTCTAAGAAATAACGAGTTTCTGAAATACCATCAAATATTTTTTCACCCAATCTTGATGATACTTGGTGCTAATGATCAGTACACATTTCCCACTTGGCTCACCAAGTTTTGTTATTCTAGGTTGAAGCGTTCGTCTACAGTAGCAGTTTTTATATTTAGGTTTCCCTCTGTTCTCTCCTATATAGATAGAGGAATTTGGAACTCTAAATAAAACATGGTTTGTAGTAGCTCTTTGAAACTTGACAAAAAAAAGGAGTTCTCAGTTTTGTCTCTATGGTTTGTTTCCTCTTCAAGTAGCCCTAGGCACAGACTGTGTAAAAGCATTTTCATTGAGAGGGGTTGCCAAGCTTCTAAGAAATAACGAGTTTCTGTAATACCAGCAAATATTTTTTCACCCAATCTTGATGATACTTGGTGCTAATGATCAGTACACATTTCCCACTTGGCTCACCAAGTTTTGTTATTCTAGGTTGAAGCGTTCGTCTACAGTAGCAGTTTTCATATTTAGGTTTCCCTCTGTTCTCTCCTATATAGATAGATGAATTTGGAACTCTAAATAAAACATGGTTTGTAGTAGCTCTTTGAAACTTGACAAAAAAAAGGAGTTCTCAGTTTTGTCTCTATGGTTTGTTTCCTCTTCAAGTAGCCCTAGGCACAGTCTGTGGAAAAGCACTTTCATTGAGAGGGGTTTCCAAGCTTCTAAGAAATAACGAGTTTCCGAAATACCAGCAAATATTTTTTCACCCAATCTTGATTATACTTGGAGCTAATGATCAGTACACATTTCCCACTTGGCTCACCAAATTTTGTTCTTCTAGCTTGAAGCGTTCGTCTACAGTAGCAGTTTTTATATTTAGGTTTCCCTCTGTTCTCTCCTATATAAATATGAATTTGGAACTCTAAATAAAACATGGTTTGTAGTAGATCTTTGAAACTTGACAAAATAAAGGAGTTCTCAGTTTTGTCTCTGTGGTTTGTTTCCTCTTCAAGTAGCCCTAGGCACAGACTGTGGAAAAGCACTTTCATTGAGAGGGGTTTCCAAGCTTCTAAGAAATAACGAGTTTCCGAAATACCAGCAAATATTTTTTGACCCAATCTTGATGATACTTGTTCCTAATAATCAGTACACAAGTCCCACTTGGCTCACCAAATTTTGTTCATCTAGCTTGAAGCGTTCGTCTACAGTAGCAGTTTTTATATTTAGGTTTCCCTCTGTTCTCTCCTATATAGATAGATGAATTTGGAACTCTAAATCCAACATGGTTTGTAGTAGGTCTTTGAAACTTGACAAAATAAATGAGTTCTCAGTTTTGTCTCTATGGTTTCTTTCCGCTTCAAGTAGCCCGAGGCACAGACTGTGGAAAAGCACTTTCATTGAGAGGGGTTGCCAAGCTTCTAAGAAATTTCGAGGTTCCGAAATACCAGCAAATATTTTTTCACCCAATCTTGATGATACTTGGTGGTAATGATCAGTACACAAATCCCACTGGGCTCACCAAATTTTGTTCTTCTAGGTTGAAGCGTTCGTCTACCGTAGCAGTTTTTATATTTAGGATTCACTCTGTTCTCTCATATATAGATAGATGAATTTGGAACTCTAAATCCAACATGGTTTGTAGTAGCTCTTTGAAAATTGACAAAATAAAGGAGTTCTCAGTTTTGTCTCTATGGTTTGTTTCCTCTTCAAGTAGCCCTAGGCACAGACTGTGTAAAAGCATTTTCATTGAGAGGGGTTGCCAATCTTCTAAGAAATAACGAGTTTCTGAAATACCAGCAAATATTTTTTCACCCAATCTTGATGATACTTGGTGCTAATGATCAGTACACATTTCCCACTTGGCTCACCAAGTTTTGTTATTCTAGGTTGAAGCGTTCGTCTACAGTAGCAGTTTTTATATTTAGGTTTCCCTCTGTTCTCTCCTATATAGATAGAGGAATTTGGAACTCTAAATAAAACATGGTTTGTAGTAGCTCTTTGAAATTTGAACAAAAAAAAGGAGTTCTCAGTTTTGTCTCTATGGTTTGTTTCCTCTTCAAGTAGCCCTAGGCACAGTCTGTGGAAAAGCACTTTCATTGAGAGGGGTTTCCAAGCTTCTAAGAAATAAAGATTTTCCGAAATACCAGCAAATATTTTTTCACCAATCTTGATTATACTTGGAGCTAATGATCAGTACACATTTCCCACTTGGCTCACCAAATTTTGTTCTTCTAGCTTGAAGCGTTCGTCTACAGTAGCAGTTTTTATATTTAGGTTTCCCTCTGTTCTCTCCTATATAGATATGAATTTGGAACTCTAAATAAAACATGGTTTGTAGTAGCTCTTTGAAACTTGACAAAATAAAGGAGTTCTCAGTTTTGTCTCTGTGGTTTGTTTCCTCTTCAAGTAGCCCTAGGCACAGACTGTGGAAAAGCACTTTCATTGAGAGGGGTTTCCAAGCTTCTAAGAAATAACGAGTTTCCGAAATACCAGCAAATATTTTTTGACCCAATCTTGATGATACTTGTTCCTAATATCAGTACACAAGTCCCACTTGGCTCACCAAATTTGTTCTTCTAGCTTGAAGCGTTCGTCTACAGTAGCAGTTTTTATATTTAGGTTTCCCTCTGTTCTCTCCTATATAGATAGATGAATTTGGAACTCTAAATCCTAAATGGTTTGTAGTAGGTCTTTGAAACTTGACAAAATAAATGAGTTCTCAGTTTTGTCTCTATGGTTTCTTTCCGCTTCAAGTAGCCCGAGGCACAGACTGTGGAAAAGCACTTTCATTGAGAGGGGTTGCCAAGCTTCTAAGAAATTTCGAGGTTCCGAAATACCAGCAAATATTTTTTCACCCAATCTTGATCATACTTGGTGGTAATGATCAGTACACAAATCCCACTTGGCTCACCAAATTTTGTTCTTCTAGGTTGAAGCGTTCGTCTACAGTAGCAGTTTTTATATTTAGGTTTCCCTCTGTTCTCTCCTATACAGTTAGATGAATTTGGAACTCTAAATCCAACATGGTTTGTAGTAGCTCTTTGAAACTAGACAAAATAAAGGAGTTCTCAGTTTTGTCTCTATGGTTTGTTTCCGCTTAAAGTAGCCCTAGGCACAGACTGTGGAAAAGCACTTTCATTGAGAGGGGTTGCCAAGCTTCTAAGAAATAACGGGTTTCCGAAATACCAGCAAATATTATTTCACCCAATCTTGATGATACTTGGTGGTAATGATCAGTACACAAATCCCACTGGGCTCACCAAATTTTGTTCTTCTAGCTTGAAGCGTTCGTCTACCGTAGCAGTTTTTATATTTAGGTTTCACTCTGTTCTCTCATATATAGATAGATGAATTTGGAACTCTAAATCCAACATGGTTTGTAGTAGCGCTTTGAAACTTGACAAAAAAAAGGAGTTCTCAGTTTTGTCTCTATGGTTTGTTTCCTCTTCAAGTAGCCCTAGGCACAGTCTGTGGAAAAGCACTTTCATTGAGAGGGGTTTCCAAGCTTCTAAGAAATAACGATTTTCCGAAATACCAGCAAATATTTTTTCACCAATCTTGATTATACTTGGAGCTAATGATCAGTACACATTTCCCACTTGGCTCACCAAATTTTGTTCTTCTAGCTTGAAGCGTTCGTCTACAGTAGCAGTTTTTATATTTAGGTTTCCCTCTGTTCTCTCCTATATAGATATGAATTTGGAACTCTAAATAAAACATGGTTTGTAGTAGCTCTTTGAAACTTGACAAAATAAAGGAGTTCTCAGTTTTGTTCTCTGTGGTTTGTTTCCTCTTCAAGTAGCCCTAGGCACAGACTGTGGAAAAGCACTTTCATTGAGAGGGGTTTCCAAGCTTCTAAGAAATAACGAGTTTCCGAAATACCAGCAAATATTTTTTGACCCAATCTTGATGATACTTGTTCCTAATAATCAGTACACAAGTCCCACTTGGCTCACCAAATTTTGTTCTTATAGCTTGAAGCGTTCGTCTACCTTAGCAGTTTTTATATTTAGGTTTCCCTCTGTTCTCTCCTATATAGATAGATGAATTTGGAACTCTAAATCCAACATGGTTTGTAGTAGGTCTTTGAAACTTGACAAAATAAATGAGTTCTCAGTTTTGTCTCTATGGTTTCTTTCCGCTTCAAGTAGCCCGAGGCACAGACTGTGGAAAAGCACTTTCATTGAGAGGGGTTGCCAAGCTTCTAAGAAATTTCGAGGTTCCGAAATACCAGCAAATATTTTTTCAACCCAATCTTGATGATACTTGGTGGTAATGATCAGTACACAAAATCCCACTTGGCTCACCAAATTTTGTTCTTCTAGGTTGAAGCGTTCGTCTACAGTAGCAGTTTTTATATTTAGGTTTCCCTCTGTTCTCTCCTATACAGTTAGATGAATTTGTAACTCTAAATCCAACATGGTTTGTAGTAGCTCTTTGAAACTGGACAAAATAAAGGAGTTCTCAGTTTTGTCTCTATGGTTTGTTTCCGCTTAAAGTAGCCCTAGGCACAGACTGTGGAAAAGCACTTTCATTGAGAGGGGTTGCCAAGCTTCTAAGAAATAACGAGTTTCTGAAATACCAGCAAATATTTTTTCACCCAATCTTGATGATACTTGGTGGTAATGATCAGTACACAAATCCCACTGGGCTCACCAAATTTTGTTCTTCTAGCTTGAAGCGTTCGTCTACCGTAGCAGTTTTTATATTTAGGTTTCACTCTGTTCTCTCATATATAGATAGATGAATTTGGAACTCTAAATCCAACATGGTTTGTAGTAGCTCTTTGAAAATTGACAAAATAAAGGAGTTCTCAGTTTTGTCTCTATGGTTTGTTTCCTCTTCAAGTAGCCCTAGGCACAGACTGTGTAAAAGCATTTTCATTGAGAGGGTTGCCAAGCTTCTAAGAAATAACGAGTTTCTGAAATACCAGCAAATATTTTTTCACCCAATCTTGATGATACTTGGTGCTAATGATCAGTACACATTTCCCACTTGGCTCACCAAGTTTTGTTATTCTAGGTTGAAGCGTTCGTCTACAGTAGCAGTTTTATATTTAGGTTTCCCTCTGTTCTCTCCTATATAGATAGAGGAATTTGGAACTCTAAATAAAACATGGTTTGTAGTAGCTCTTTGAAACTTGACAAAAAAAAGGAGTTCTCAGTTTTGTCTCTATGGTTTGTTTCCTCTTCAAGTAGCCCTAGGCACAGTCTGTGGAAAAGCACTTTCATTGAGAGGGGTTTCCAAGCTTCTAAGAAATAACGATTTTTCCGAAATACCAGCAAATATTTTTTCACCAAATCTTGATTATACTTGGAGCTAATGATCAGTACACATTTCCCACTTGGCTCACGAAATTTTGTTCTTCTAGCTTGAAGCGTTCGTCTACAGTAGCAGTTTTTATATTTAGGTTTCCCTCTGTTCTCTCCTATATAGATATGAATTTGGAACTCTAAATAAAACATGGTTTGTAGTAGCTCTTTGAAACTTGACAAAATAAAGGAGTTCTCAGTTTTGTCTCTGTGGTTTGTTTCCTCTTCAAGTAGCCCTAGGCACAGACTGTGGAAAAGCACTTTCATTGAGAGGGTTTCCAAGCTTCTAAGAAATAACGAGTTTCCGAAATACCAGCAAATATTTTTTGACCCAATCTTGATGATACTTGTTCCTAATAATCAGTACACAAGTCCCACTTGGCTCACCAAATTTTGTTCTTCTAGCTTGAAGCGTTCGTCTACAGTAGCAGTTTTTATATTTAGGTTTCCCTCTGTTCTCTCCTATATAGATAGATGAATTTGGAACTCTAAATCCTACATGGTTTGTAGTAGGTCTTTGAAACTTGACAAAATAAATGAGTTCTCAGTTTTGTCTCTATGGTTTCTTTCCGCTTCAAGTAGCCCGAGGCACAGACTGTGGAAAAGCCTTTCATTGAGAGGGGTTGCCAAGCTTCTAAGAAATTTCGAGGTTCCGAAATACCAGCAAATATTTTTTTCACCCAATCTTGATGATACTTGGTGGTAATGATCAGTACACAAATCCCACTTGGCTCACCAAATTTTGTTCTTCTAGGTTGAAGCGTTCGTCTACAGTAGCAGTTTTTATATTTAGGTTTCCCTCTGTTCTCTCCTATACAGTTAGATGAATTTGGAACTGTAAATCCAACATGGTTTGTAGTAGCTCTTTGAAACTAGACAAAATAAAGGAGTTCTCAGTTTTGTCTCTATGGTTTGTTTCCGCTTAAAGTAGCCCTAGGCACAGACTGTGGAAAAGCACTTTCATTGAGAGGGGTTGCCAAGCTTCTAAGAAATAACGGGTTTCCGAAATACCAGCAAATATTATTTCACCCAATCTTGATGATACTTGGTGGTAATGATCAGTACACAAATCCCACTGGGCTCACCAAATTTTGTTCTTCTAGCTTGAAGCGTTCGTCTACCGTAGCAGTTTTTATATTTAGGTTTCACTCTGTTCTCTCATATATAGATAGATGAATTTGGAACTCTAAATCCAACATGGTTTGTAGTAGGTCTTTGAAAATTGACAAAATAAAGGAGTTCTCAGTTTTGTCTCTATGGTTTGTTTCCTCTTCAAGTAGCCCTAGGCACAGACTGTGTAAAAGCACTTTCATTGAGAGGGGTTGCCAATCTTCTAAGAAATAACGAGTTTCTGAAATACCAGCAAATATTTTTTCACCCAATCTTGATGATACTTGGTGCTAATGATCAGTACAACATTTCCCACTTGGCTCACCAAGTTTTGTTATTCTAGGTTGAAGCGTTCGTCTACAGTAGCAGTTTTTATATTTAGGTTTCCCTCTGTTCTCTCCTATATAGATAGAGGAATTTGGAACTCTAAATTAAACATGGTTTGTAGTAGCTCTTTGAAACTTGACAAAAAAAAGGAGTTCTCAGTTTTGTCTCTATGGTTTGTTTCCTCTTCAAGTAGCCCTAGGCACAGTCTGTGGAAAAGCACTTTCATTGAGAGGGGTTTCCAAGCTTCTAAGAAATAACGATTTTCAGAAATACCAGCAAATATTTTTTCACCAATCTTGATTATACTTGGAGCTAATGATCAGTACACATTTCCCACTTGGCTCACCAAATTTTGTTCTTCTAGCTTGAAGCGTTCGTCTACAGTAGCAGTTTTTATATTTAGGTTTCCCTCTGTTCTCTCCTATATAGATATGAATTTGGAACTCTAAATAAAACATGGTTTGTAGTAGCTCTTTGAAACTTGACAAAATAAAGGAGTTCTCAGTTTTGTCTCTGTGGTTTGTTTCCTCTTCAAGTAGCCCTAGGCACAGACTGTGGAAAACCACTTTCATTGAGAGGGGTTTCCAAGCTTCTAAGAAATAACGAGTTTCCGAAATACCAGCAAATATTTTTTGACCCAATCTTGATGATACTTGTTCCTAATAATCAGTACACAAGTCCCACTTGGCTCACCAAATTTTGTTCCTCTAGCTTGAAGCGTTCTTCTACAGTAGCAGTTTTTATATTTAGGTTTCCCTCTGTTCTCTCCTATATAGATAGATGAATTTGGAACTCTAAATCCAACATGGTTTGTAGTAGGTCTTTGAAACTTGACAAAATAAATGAGTTCTCAGTTTTGTCTCTATGGTTTCTTTCCGCTTCAAGTAGCCCGAGGCACAGACTGTGGAAAAGCACTTTCATTGAGAGGGGTTGCCAAGCTTCTAAGAAATTTCGAGGTTCCGAAATACCAGCAAATATTTTTTCACCCAATCTTGATGATACTTGGTGGTAATGATCAGTACACAAATCCCACTTGGCTCACCAAATTTTGTTCTTCTAGGTTGAAGCGTTCGTCTACAGTACCAGTTTTTATATTTAGGTTTCCCTCTGTTCTCTCCTATACAGTTAGATGAATTTGGAACTCTAAATCCAACATGGTTTGTAGTAGCTCTTTGAAACTTGACAAAAATAAAGGAGTTCTCAGTTTTGTCTCTATGGTTTGTTTCCTCTTCAAGTAGCCCTAGGCACACACTGTGGAAAACCACTTTCATTGAGATGGGTTGCCAAGCGTCTAAGCAATAACGAGTTTTCCGAAATACTAGCAAATGTTTTTTCACCCAATCTTGATGATACTTGGTGGTAATGATCAGTACACAAATCCCAC
>NW_027514660.1:87224-146341 GCF_048772815.1 Callospermophilus lateralis | reverse complement strand
GATTCACCCTGTTCTCTCCTATGTAGATAGATGAATTTGGAACTCTAAATCCAACAAGGTTTGTAGTAGCTCTTTGAAACTTGACATAAAAAAGGAGTTCTCAGGTTTGTCTCTATAATTTGTTTCCTCTTCAAGTAGCCCTAAGCAGAGACTGTGGAAAAGCACTTTCATTGAAAGGGGTTGCCACGCTTCCAAGAAATTACGATTTTCCGAAATACCAGCAAATATTTTTTCACCCAATCTGGATGATACGTGGTCATAATGAGAAGGACACAAATCCCACTTGGCCCACCAAATTTTGTTCTTCTAGTTTGAAGCATTCGTTTACTGTAGCAGTTTATAATTTTAGGTTTCCCTCTGTTCTCTCCTATATAGATAGATGAATTTGGAACTCTAAATCCAACATGGTTTGTAGTCGCCCTTTGAAACTTGACAAAATAAAGGAGTTCTTAGTTTTGTCTCTATGGTTGTTTCCTCTTCAAGTAGCCCTAGGCACAGACTGTGGAAAAGCCCTTTCATTGAGAGGGGTTGCCAAGCTTCTAAGACATAACGAGTTTCCGAAACACCAGCAAATATTTTTTCACCCAATCTTGATGGTACTGGGTCCTAATGATCAGTACACAAATCCCACTTGGCTCACCAAATTTTGTTCTTCTAGGTTGAAGCGTTCGTCTACAGAAATCGTTTTTATATTAAGGTTTCCCTCTGTTCTCTTATATATAGATACATGAATTTGGAACTCTAAATCCAACATGGTTTGTAGTAGCTCTTTGAAACTTGACAAAAAAAGTAGATCTCAGTTTTGTCTCTATGGTTTTTTTTTTCTTCAAGTAGCCCTAAGCAGAGACTGTGGAAAAGCACTTTCATTAAAAGGGGTTGCCAAACTTCCAATAAATTACGAGTTTCTGAAATACCAGCAAATATTTTCTCACCCAATCTTGATGATACGTATTGGTAATGACAAGTACACCAATCCCACTTGGCTCACCAAATTTTGTTCTTCTAGGTGGAAGCGTTCGTTTACAGTTCCAGTTTTAATTTTTGGTTTCACTCTGCTCTCTCCTATATAGATAGGTGAAATTGGAACTCTAAATCCAACATGGTTTGTAGTAGCTCTTTGAAACATGACAAAATAATGGACTTCTCAGTTTTGTCTCTACGGTTGCTTCCTCTTCAAGTAGCCCTGGCACAGACTGTGGAAAAGCAGTTTCATTGAGAGGGGTTGCCAAGCTTCTAAGAAATAACGAGTTTCCGAAATACCAGCAAATATTTTTCACCCAATCTTGATGATACTTGGTGGTAATGATCAGTACACAAATCCCACTTGGCTCACCATATTTTGTTCTTCTAGGTTAAAGCGTTCGTCTACAGTAGTCGTTTTTATATTTAGGTTTCCCTCTGTTCTCTCCTATATAGATAGATGAATTTGGAACTCTAAGTCCAACTTGGTTTATAGTCGCTCTTTGAAACTTGACAAAATAAAGGACTTCTCAGTTTTGTCTCTATGGTTTGTTTTTTCTTCAAGCAGTCCTAAGCAGAGACTGTGGAAAAGCACTTTCATTGAGAGGGGTTGCCAAGCTTCTAAGAAATAACGAGTTTCCGAAATACCAGCAAATATTTTTCACCCAATCTTGATGATACTTGGTGGTAATGATCAGTACACAAATCCCACTTGGCTCACCAAATTTTGTTCTTCTAGGTTGAAGTGTTCGTCTACAGTAGCAGTTTTTATATTTAGGATTCACCCTGTTCTCTCCTATGTAGATAGATGAATTTGGAACTCTAAATCCAACAAGGTTTGTAGTAGCTCTTTGAAACTTGACATAAAAAAGGAGTTCTCAGGTTTGTCTCTATAATTTGTTTCCTCTTCAAGTAGCCCTAAGCAGAGACTGTGGAAAAGCACTTTCATTGAAAGGGGTTGCCACGCTTCCAAGAAATTACGATTTTTCGAAATACCAGCAAATATTTTTTCACCCAGTCTTGATGATACTTGGTGGTAATGACAGTACACAAATCCCACTTGGCTCACCAAATTTTGTTCTTCTAGGTTGAAGCGTTCGTCAACAGTAGTCGTTTTTATATTTAGGTTTCCCTCTGTTCTCTCCTATATAGATAGATGAATTTGGAACTCTAAATAAAACATGGTTAGTAGTAGCTCTTTGAAACTTGAGAAAATAAAGGAGTTCTCAGTTTTGTCTCTATGGTTTGTTTCCTCTTCAAGTAAACCTAGGAACAGACTGTGGAAAAGCACTTTCATTGAGAGGGGTTGCCAAGCTTCTAAGTAATAACGAGTTTCCGAAATACCAGCAAATATTTTTTCACCCAATCGTGATGATACTTGGTGTTAATGATCAGTACACAAATCCCACTTGACTCACCAAATTATGCTCTTCTGGATTGAAGCATTCGTCTACAGTAGCAGTTTTTATATTTAGGTTTCCCTCTCTTCTCTCCTATATAGATAAATGAATTTGGAAATCTAAATCCACATGGTTTGTAGTAGCTCTTTGAAACTTGACAAAAAGAGTAGTTCTCAGTTTTGTCTCTATGGTTTGTTTCCTCTTCAAGCAGCCCTAAGCAGAGACTGTGGAAAAGCACTTTCATTGAAAGGGGTTGCCACCTTCCAAGAAATTACGAGTTTCCGAAATACCAGCAAATATTTTTTCACCCAATCTTGATGATACGTGGTGGTAATGACAAGTACACAAATCCCACTTGGCTCACCCAATTTTGTTCTTCTAGGTTGAAGCGTTCGTTTACAGTAGCAGTTTATATTTTTAGGTTTCCCTCTGTTCTCTCTTATACATATAGACGAAATTGGAACTCTAAATCCAACATGGTTTGTAGTAGCTCTGTCAAACTTGACAAAATAAAGTAGTTCCCAGTTTTGATTCTATGATTTGTTTCCTTTTCAAGTAGCCCTAGGTACAGACTGTGGAAAAGCACTTTCATTGAAAGGGGTTGCCAAACTTCTAAAAAATAATGAGTTTCCAAAATACCAGCAAATATTTTTTCACCCAATCTTGATGATACTTGGTGGTAATGATCACTTCACCAATCCCACTTGGCTCACCAAATTTTGTTCTTCTAGGTTGAAGCGTTCGTTTACAGTAGCAATTTTTATTTTTAGGTTTCATTCTGTTCTCTCCTATATAGATATATGAATTTGGAACTCTAAATCCAACATCTTTGTAGTAGCTCTTTGAAACTTGATAAAATAAAGGAGTTCTCAGTTTTGTCTCTTGGTTTGTTTCCTCTTCAAGTAGCCCTAGGCACAGACTGTGGAAAAGCACTTTCATTGAGAGGGGTTGCCAAGCTTCTAAGAAATAACGAGTTTCCTAAATACCAGCAAATTTTTTTTTACCCAATCTTGATGATACTTTGTGGTAACGATCAGTACAGAAATCCCACTTGGCTCACCAAATTTTGTTCTTCTAGGTGGAAGCGTTCGTCTACAGTAGCAGTTTTATATTTAGGTTTCCCTCTCTTCTCTCCTATATAGATAGATGAATTTGGAAATCTAAATCCAACATGGTTTGTAGTAGGTATTTGAAACTTGACAAAATAAAGGAGTTCTCAGGTTTGTCTCTGTGATTTGTTTCCTCTTCAAGTAGCCCTAGGCACAGACTGTGGAAAAGCATTTTCATTGAGAGGGGTTGCCAAGCTTCTAAGAAATAACGGGTTTCCAAAATACCAGCAAATATTTTTTCACCCAATCTTGATGATACTTGGTGGTAATGATCAGTACACAAATCCCACCTGGCTCACCAAATTTTGTTCTTCTAGGTTGAAGCGTTCGTCTACAGTAGCAGTTTTTATATTTAGGTTTCCCTCTGTTGTCTCCATTATAGATAGATAAATTTGGAACTCTAAATCCAACATGGATTGTATTAGCTCTTTGAAACTTGACAAAATAAAGGAGTTCTCAGTTTTGTCTCTATGGTTTTTTTCCTCTTCATGTAGTACTAGGCACAGACGGTGGAAAAGCACTTTCATTGAGAGGGGTTGCCAAGCTTCTATAATAACAAGTTTCCGAAATACCAGCAAATATTTTTGCACCCAATCTTGATGATAATTGGTGGTAATGATCAGTACAAAAATCCCACTTGGCTCACCAAATTTATTTCTTTAGGTTGAAGCGTTGTTCTACAGTAGCAGTTTTTTTATTTAGGTTTCCCTCTGTTCTCTTCTTTTTAGATAGATGTAATGGAACTCTAAATACAACATGGTTTGCAGTAGCTCTTTGAAACGTGACAAAATAAAGGAGTTCTCAGTTTTGTCTCTATGGTTTGTTTCCTCTTCAAGTTGCCCTAGGCACGGACTGTGGAAAAGCACGTTCATTGAGAGGGATTGCCAAGCTTCTAAGAAATAAAGACTTTCCGAAATACCAGCAAATATTTGTTCACCCAAACTTTATGATACTTGTTGGTAATGATCAGTACACAAATCCCACTTAGCTCACCAAATTTTGTTCTTCTTGGTTGAAGCGTTCGTCTACACTACCAGTTTTTATATTTAGGTTTCCCTCTGTTCTCTCCTATATAGATAGATGAATTTATAACTCTAAATCCAACATGGTTTGTGTTAGCTCATTGAAACTTGACAAAAAAAAAGTAGTTCTCAGTTTTGTCTCTATGGTTTGTTTCTTCTTCTAGTAGCCCTAAGCAGTGACTGTGGGAAAGCACTTTCGTTGAAAGTGGTTGCCAAGCTTCCAAGAAATTAAGAGTTTCTGAAATACCAGCAAATACTTTTTCACACAATCTGGATGATACGTGGTGGAAAAGACAAGTACACAAGTCCCACTTGGCTCACCAAATTTTGTTCCTCTAGGTTGAAGCGTTCGTTTACACTAGCAGTTTTTATTTTTAGGTTTCCCTCTTTTCTCTCCTATATAAATAGATGAATTTGGAACTCTTAATCCAACATGGTTTGTTGTAGCTCTTTGAAACTTGATAAAATAAAGAGTTCTCACTTTTGTCTCTGCGGTTTGTTACCTATTCACGTAGCCCTAGGCACAGACTGTGGAAAAGCAATTTCATTGAGAGGGGTTGCCAAGCTTTTAAGAAATAACGAGTTTCCGAAATACCAGCAAATATTTTTTCACCCAATCTTGATGATACTTGGTGGTAATGATCAGTACACAAATCCCAATTGGCTCACCAAATTTTGTTCTTCTAGGTTGAAGCGTTCGTCTACAGTAGCAGTTTTTACATTTAGGTTTCACTCTGTTCTCACCTGTATAGATAGATGAATTTGGAACTCTAAATCCAACAAGGTTTGTAGTAGCTCTTTGAAACTTGACATAATAAAGGAGTTCTCAGGTTTGTCTCTATAATTTGATTCCTCTTTAAGTAGCCCTAAGCAGAGACTGTGGAAAAGCACTTTCATTGAAAGGGGTTGCCAAGCTTCCAAGAAATTACGAGTTTCCGAAATACTAGCAAATATTTTTTCACCCAATCTGGATGATACGTAGTCGTAATGACAAGGACACAAATCCCACTTGGCCCACCAAATTGTGTTCTTCTAGGTTGAAGCATTCGTTTACAGTAGCAGTTTATATTTTTACGTTTCCCTCTGTTCACTCCTATATAGATAGATGAATTTGGAACTCTAAATCCAACATGGTTTGTAGTAGCCCTTTGAAACTTGACAAAATAAAGGAGTTCTCAGTTTTGTCTCTATGGTTGTTTCCTCTTCAAGTAGCCCTAGGCACAGACTGTGGAAAAGCACTTTCATTGAGAGGGGTTGCCAAGCTTCTAAGACATAACGAGTTTCCGAAACACCAGCAAATATTTTTTCACCCAATCTTGACGGTACTGGGTCGTAATGATCAGTACACAAATCCCACTTGGCTCACCAAATTTTGTTCTTCTAGGTTGAAGCGTTCGTCTACAGTAATCGTTTTTATATTAAGGTTTCCCTCTGTTCTCTCCTATATAGATACATGAATTTGGAACTCTAAATCCAACATGGTTTGTAGTAGCTCTTTGAAACTTGACAAAAAAAGTAGATCTCAGTTTTGTCTCTATGGTTTTTTTTTCTTCAAGTAGCCCTAAGCAGAGACTGTGGAAAAGCACTTTCATTAAAAGGGGTTGCCAAACTTCCAATAAATTACGAGTTTCTGAAATACCAGCAAATATTTCCTCACCCAATCTTGATGATACGTGGTGGTAATGACAAGTACACAAATGCCACTTGGCTCACTAAATTTTGTTCTTCTAGGTGGAAGCGTTCGTTTACAGTTCCAGTTTTTATTTTTGGTTTCACTCTGCTCTCTCCTATATAGATAGGTGAAATTGGAACTCTAAATCCAACATGGTTTGTAGTAGCTCTTTGAAACATGACAAAATAAAGGACTTCTCAGTTTTGTCTCTACGGTTGCTTCCTCTTCAAGTAGCCCTAGGCACAGACTGTGGAAAAGCAGTTTCATTGAGAGGGGTTGCCAAGCTTCTAAGAAATAACGAGTTTCCGAAATACCAGCAAATATTTTTCACCCAATCTTGATGATACTTGGTGGTAATGATCAGTACACAAATCCCACTTGGCTCACCATATTTTGTTCTTCTAGGTTGAAGCGTTCGTCTACAGTAGTCGTTTTTATATTTAGGTTTCCCTCTGTTCTCTCCTATATAGATAGATGAATTTGGAACTCTAAGTCCAACTTGGTTTGTAGTCGCTCTTTGAAACTTGACAAAATAAAGGACTTCTCAGTTTTGTCTCTATGGTTTGTTTTTTCTTCAAGCAGTCCTAAGCAGAGACTGTGGAAAAGCACTTTCATTGAGAGGGGTTGCCAAGCTTCTAAGAAATAACGAGTTTCCGAAATACCAGCAAATATTTTTTCACCCAGTCTTGATGATACTTGGTGGTAATGATCAGTACACAAATCCCACTTGGCTCACCAAATTTTGTTCTTCTAGGTTGAAGCGTTCGTCAACAGTAGTCTTTTTTATATTTAGGTTTCCCTCTGTTCTCTCCTATATACATAGATGAATTTGCAACTCTAAATAAAACATGGTTAGTAGTGTCTCTTTGAAACTTGACAAAATAAAGGAGTTCTCAGTTTTGTCTCTATGGTTTGTTTCCTCTTCAAGTAAACCTAGGAACAGACTGTGGAAAAGCACTTTGATTGAGAGGGGTTGGCAAGCTTCTAAGAAATAACGAGTTTCCGAAATACCAGCAAATATTTTTTACCCAATCTTGAAGAAACGTGGTGGTAATGATCAGACAACAAATCCCATTTGGCTCACAAAATTGTGTTCTTCTAGGATGAAGCGTTCGTCTACAGTAGCAGTTTTTATATTTAGGTTTTCCTCTGTTCTCTCCTATATACATAGATGAATTTGGAACTCTAAATCCAACATGGTTTATAGACGCTCTTTGAAACTTGACAAAAATGTAGTTCTCAGTTTTGTCTCTATGTTTTGTTTCCTCTTCAATTAGCCCTAAGCAGAGACTGTGGAAAAGCACTTTCATTGAAAGGGGTTGCCAAGCTTCCAAAAAATAACGAGTTCCCGAAATACCCGCAAATATTTTTTCACCCAATCTTGATGATACTAGTTGGTAATGATCGGTACTAAAATCCCACTTGACTCACCAAATTTTGTTCTTCTAGGTTGAAGCGTTCTTTACAGTAGCAGTTTATATTTTTAGGTTTCCCTCTGTTCTCTCCTATATAGATAGATGGATTTGTAACTCTAAATCCAACATGGTTTGTAGTAGCTCTTTGAAACTTGAAAAAATAAAGGAATTCTATGTTTTGTCTGTATTATTTGTTTCCTCTTCAAGTAGCCCTAAGCAGAAACTGTGGAAAAGCACTTTCATTGAAAGGGGTTGCCAAGCTTCCAAGAAATTACGAGTTTCCAAAATACCAGCAAATATTTTATCACCCAATCTTGATTATACGTGGTGGTAATGATCGGTACAAAAATCCCACGTGGCTCACCAAATTTTGTTCTTCTAGGTTGAAGCGTTCGTTTACAGTAGCAGTTTTTATTTTTAGGTTTCCCTCTGTTCTCTCCTATATAGATACATGAATTTGGAACTCTTAATCCAACATGGTTTGTAGTAGCTCTTTGAAACTTGATAAAATAAAGGAGTTCTCACTTTTTTCTCTACGGTTTGTTTCCTATTCAAGTAGCCCTAGGCACAGACTGTGGAAAAGCACTTTCATTGAGAGGGGTTGCCAAGCTTCTAAGAAATAACGAGTTTCCTAAATACCAGCAAATATTTTTTCACCCAATCTTGATGATACTTGGTGGTAATGATCAGTACACAAATCCCACTTGGCTCACCAAATTTTGTTCTTCTAGGTTGAAGTGTTCGTCTACAGTAGCAGTTTTTATATTTAGGATTCACCCTGTTCTCTCCTATGTAGATAGATGAATTTGGAACTCTAAATCCAACAAGGTTTCTAGTAGCTCTTTGAAACTTGACATAAAAAAGGAGTTCTCAGGTTTGTCTCTATAATTTGTTTCCTCTTCAAGTAGCCCTAAGTAGAGACTGTGGAAAAGCACTTTCATTTAAAGAGGTTGCCAAGCTTCCAAGAAATTACAAGTTTCCGAAATACCAGCAAATATTTTTTCACCCAATCTGGATGATACGTGGTCATAATGAGAAGGACACAAATCCCACTTGGCCCACCAAATTTTGTTCTTCTAGTTTGAAGCATTCGTTTACTGTAGCAGTTTATATTTTTAGGTTTCCCTCTGTTCTCTCCTATATAGATAGATGAATTTGGAACTCTAAATCCAACATGGTTTGTAGTAGCCCTTTGAAACTTGACAAAATAAAGGAGTTCTCAGTTTTGTCTCTATGGTTGTTTCCTCTTCAAGTAGCCCTAGGCACAGACTGTGGAAAAGCACTTTCATTGAGAGGGGTTGCCAAGCTTCTAAGACATAACGAGTTTCCGAAACACCAGCAAATATTTTTTCACCCAATCTTGACGGTACTGGGTCGTAATGATCAGTACACAAATCCCACTTGGCTCACCAAATTTTGTTCTTCTAGGTTGAAGCGTTCGTCTACAGTAATCGTTTTTATATTAAGGTTTCCCTCTGTTCTCTCCTATATAGATACATGAATTTGGAACTCTAAATCCAACATGGTTTGTAGTAGCTCTTTGAAACTTGACAAAAAAAGTAGATCTCAGTTTTGTCTCTATGGTTTTTTTTTCTTCAAGTAGCCCTAAGCAGAGACTGTGGAAAAGCACTTTCATTAAAAGGGGTTGCCAAACTTCCAATAAATTACGAGTTTCTGGAATACCAGCAAATATTTTCTCACCCAATCTTGATGATACGTGGTGGTAATGACAAGTACATAAATCCCACTTGGCTCACCAAATTTTGTTCCTCTAGGTGGAAGCGTTCGTTTACAGTTCCAGTTTTTATTTTTGGTTTCACTCTGCTCTCTCCTATATAGATAGGTGAAATTGGAACTCTAAATCCAACATGGTTTGTAGTAGCTCTTTGAAACTTGACAAAATAAAGGACTTCTCAGTTTTGTCTCTACGGTTGCTTCCTCTTCAAGTAGCCCTAGGCACAGACTGTGGAAAAGCAGTTTCATTGAGAGGGGTTGCCAAGCTTCTAAGAAATAACGAGTTTCCGAAATACCAGCAAATATTTTTTCACCCAATCTTGATGATACTTGGTGGTAATGATCAGTACACAAATCCCACTTGGCTCACCAAATTTTGTTCTTCTAGGTTGTAGCATTCGTCTACTGTAGTCGTTTTTATATTTAGGTTTCCCTCTGTTCTCTCCTATATAGATAGATGAATTTGGAACTCTAAGTCCAACTTGGTTTGTAGTCTCTCTTTGAAACTTGACAAAATAAAGGACTTCTCAGTTTTGTCTCTATGGTTTGTTTTTTCTTCAAGCAGTCCTAAGCAGAGACTGTGGAAAAGCACTTTCATTGAGAGGGGTTGCCAAGCTTCTAAGAAATAACGAGTTTCCGAAATACCAGCAAATATTTTTTCACCCAGTCTTGATGATACTTGGTGGTAATGATCAGTACACAAATCCCACTTGGCTCACCAAATTTTGTTCTTCTAGGTTGAAGTGTTCGTCTACAGTAGCAGTTTTTATATTTAGGATTCACCATGTTCTCTCCTATGTAGATAGATGAATTTGGAACTCTAAATCCAACAAGGTTTGTAGTAGCTCTTTGAAACTTGACATAAAAAAGGAGTTCTCAGGTTTGTCTCTATAATTTGTTTCCTCTTCAAGTAGCCCTAAGCAGAGACTGTGGAAAAGCACTTTCATTGAAAGGGGTTGCCACGCTTCCAAGAAATTACGATTTTCCGAAATACCAGCAAATATTTTTTCACCCAATCTGGATGATACGTGGTCATAATGAGAAGGACACAAATCCCACTTGGCCCACCAAATTTTGTTCTTCTAGTTTGAAGCATTCGTTTACTGTAGCAGTTTATATTTTTAGGTTTCCCTCTGTTCTCTCCTATATAGATAGATGAATTTGGAACTCTAAATCCAACATGGTTTGTAGTAGCCCTTTGAAACTTGACAAAATAAAGGAGTTCTTAGTTTTGTCTCTATGGTTGTTTCCTCTTCAAGTAGCCCTAGGCACAGACTGTGGAAAAGCCCTTTCATTGAGAGGGGTTGCCAAGCTTCTAAGACATAACGAGTTTCCGAAACACCAGCAAATATTTTTTCACCCAATCTTGATGGTACTGGGTCCTAATGATCAGTACACAAATCCCACTTGGCTCACCAAATTTTGTTCTTCTAGGTTGAAGCGTTCGTCTACAGAAATCGTTTTTATATTAAGGTTTCCCTCTGTTCTCTTATATATAGATACATGAATTTGGAACTCTAAATCCAACATGGTTTGTAGTAGCTCTTTGAAACTTGACAAAAAAAGTAGATCTCAGTTTTGTCTCTATGGTTTTTTTTTCTTCAAGTAGCCCTAAGCAGAGACTGTGGAAAAGCACTTTCATTAAAAGGGGTTGCCAAACTTCCAATAAATTACGAGTTTCTGAAATACCAGCAAATATTTTCTCACCCAATCTTGATGATACGTATTGGTAATGACAAGTACACAAATCCCACTTGGCTCACCAAATTTTGTTCTTCTAGGTGGAAGCGTTCGTTTACAGTTCCAGTTTTTATTTTTGGTTTCACTCTGCTCTCTCCTATATAGATAGGTGAAATTGGAACTCTAAATCCAACATGGTTTGTAGTAGCTCTTTGAAACATGACAAAATAAAGGACTTCTCAGTTTTGTCTCTACGGTTGCTTCCTCTTCAAGTAGCCCTAGGCACAGACTGTGGAAAAGCAGTTTCATTGAGAGGGGTTGCCAAGCTTCTAAGAAATAACGAGTTTACGAAATACCAGCAAATATTTTTCACCCAATCTTGATGATACTTGGTGGTAATGATCAGTACACAAATCCCACTTGGCTCACCATATTTTGTTCTTCTAGGTTGAAGCGTTCGTCTACAGTAGTCGTTTTTATATTTAGGTTTCCCTCTGTTCTCTCCTATATAGATAGATGAATTTGGAACTCTAAGTCCAACTTGGTTTGTAGTCGCTCTTTGAAACTTGACAAAATAAAGGACTTCTCAGTTTTGTCTCTATGGTTTGTTTTTTCTTCAAGCAGTCCTAAGCAGAGACTGTGGAAAAGCACTTTCATTGAGAGGGGTTGCCAAGCTTCTAAGAAATAACGAGTTTCCGAAATACCAGCAAATATTTTTTCACCCAGTCTTGATGATACTTGGTGGTAATGATCAGTACACAAATCCCACTTGGCTCACCAAATTTTGTTCTTCTAGGTTGAAGCGTTCGTCATCAGTAGTCTTTTTTATATTTAGGTTTCCCTCTGTTCTCTCCTATATAGATAGATGAATTTGCAACTCTAAATAAAACATGGTTAGTAGTAGCTATTTGAAACTTGACAAAATAAAGGAGTTCTCAGTTTTGTCTCTATGGTTTGTTTCCTCTTCAAGTAAACCTAGGAACAGACTGTGGAAAAGCACTTTGATTGAGAGGGGTTGGCAAGCTTCTAAGAAATAACGAGTTTCCGAAATACCAGCAAATATTTTTTACTCAATCTTGAAGAAACGTGGTGGTAATGATCAGACAACAAAACCCATTTGGCTCACAAAATTGTGTTCTTCTAGGATGAAGCGTTCGTCTACAGTAGCAGTTTTTATATTTAGGTTTTCCTCTGTTCTCTCCTATATACATAGATGAATTTGGAACTCTAAATCCAACATGGTGTATAGACGCTCTTTGAAACTTGACAAAAATGTAGTTCTCAGTTTTGTCTCTATGTTTTGTTTCCTCTTCAATTAGCCCTAAGCAGAGACTGTGGAAAAGCACTTTCATTGAAAGGGGTTGCCAAGCTTCCAAAAAATAACGAGTTCCCGAAATACCCGCAAATATTTTTTCACCCAATCTTGATGATACTAGTTGGTAATGATCGGTACTAAAATCCCACTTGACTCACCAAATTTTGTTCTTCTAGGTTGAAGCGTTCTTTACAGTAGCAGTTTATATTTTTAGGTTTCCCTCTGTTCTCTCCTATATAGATAGATGGATTTGTAACTCTAAATCCAACATGGTTTGTAGTAGCTCTTTGAAACTTGAAAAAATAAAGGAATTCTATGTTTTGTCTGTATTATTTGTTTCCTCTTCAAGTAGCCCTAAGCAGAAACTGTGGAAAAGCACTTTCATTGACAGGGGTTGCCAAGCTTCCAAGAAATTACGAGTTTCCAAAATACCAGCAAATATTTTATCACCCAATCTTGATTATACGTGGTGGTAATGATCGGTACAAAAATCCCACGTGGCTCACCAAATTTTGTTCTTCTAGGTTGAAGCGTTCGTTTACAGTAGCAGTTTTTATTTTTAGGTTTCCCTCTGTTCTCTCCTATATAGATACATGAATTTGGAACTCTTAATCCAACATGGTTTGTAGTAGCTCTTTGAAACTTGATAAAATAAAGGAGTTCTCACTTTTTTCTCTACGGTTTGTTTCCTATTCAAGTAGCCCTAGGCACAGACTGTGGAAAAGCACTTTCATTGAGAGGGGTTGCCAAGCTTCTAAGAAATAACGAGTTTCCTAAATACCAGCAAATATTTTTTCACCCAATCTTGATGATACTTGGTGGTAATGATCAGTACACAAATCCCACTTGGCTCACCAAATTTTGTTCTTCTATGTTGAAGTGTTGGTCTACAGTAGCAGTTTTTATATTTAGGATTCACCCTGTTCTCTCCTATGTAGATAGATGAATTTGGAACTCTAAATCCAACAAGGTTTCTAGTAGCTCTTTGAAACTTGACATAAAAAAGGAGTTCTCAGGTTTGTCTCTATAATTTGTTTCCTCTTCAAGTTGCCCTAAGTAGAGACTGTGGAAAAGCACTTTCATTTAAAGAGGTTGCCAAGCTTCCAAGAAATTACAAGTTTCCGAAATACCAGCAAATATTTTTTCACCCAATCTGGATGATACGTGGTCGTAATGAGAAGGACACAAATCCCACTTGGCCCACCAAATTTTGTTCTTCTAGTTTGAAGCATTCGTTTACTGTAGCAGTTTATATTTTTAGGTTTCCCTCTGTTCTCTCCTATATAGATAGATGAATTTGGAACTCTAAATCCAACATGGTTTGTAGTAGCCCATTGAAACTTGACAAAATAAAGGAGTTCTCAGTTTTGTCTCTATGGTTTTTTCCTCTTCACGTAGCCCTAGGCACAGACTGTGGAAAAGCACTTTCATTGAGAGGGGTTGCCAAGCTTCTAAGACATAACGAGTTTCCGAAACACCAGCAAATATTTTTTCACCCAATCTTGACGGTACTGGGTCGTAATGATCAGTACACAAATCCCACTTGGCTCACCAAATTTTGTTCTTCTAGGTTGAAGCGTTCGTCTACAGTAATCGTTTTTATATTAAGGTTTCCCTCTGTTCTCTCCTATATAGATACATGAATTTGGAACTCTAAATCCAACATGGTTTGTAGTAGCTCTTTGAAACTTGACAAAAAAAGTAGATCTCAGTTTTGTCTCTATGGTTTTTTTTTCTTCAAGTAGCCCTAAGCAGAGACTGTGGAAAAGCACTTTCATTAAAAGGGGTTGCCAAACTTCCAATAAATTACGAGTTTCTGGAATACCAGCAAATATTTTCTCACCCAATCTTGATGATACATGGTGGTAATGACAAGTACACAAATCCCACTTGGCTCACCAAATTTTGTTCTTCTAGGTGGAAGCGTTCGTTTACAGTTCCAGTTTTTATTTTTGGTTTCACTCTGCTCTCTCCTATATAGATAGGTGAAATTGGAACTCTAAATCCAACATGGTTTGTAGTAGCTCTTTGAAACTTGACAAAATAAAGGACTTCTCAGTTTTGTCTCTACGGTTGCTTCCTCGTCAAGTAGCCCTAGGCACAGACTGTGGAAAAGCAGTTTCATTGAGAGGGTTGCCAAGCTTCTAAGAAATAACAAGTTTCCGAAATACCAGCAAATATTTTTTCACCCATCTTGATGATACTTGGTGGTAATGATCAGTACACAAATCCCACTTGGCTCACCAAATTTTGTTCTTCTAGGTTGTAGCGTTCGTCTACAGTAGTCGTTTTTATATTTAGGTTTCCCTCTGTTCTCTCCTATATAGATAGATGAATTTGGAACTCTAAGTCCAACTTGGTTTGTAGTCTCTCTTTGAAACTTGACAAAATAAAGGACTTCTCAGTTTTGTCTCTATGGTTTGTTTTTTCTTCAAGCAGTCCTAAGCAGAGACTGTGGAAAAGCACTTTCATTGAGAGGGGTTGCCAAGCTTCTAAGAAATAACGAGTTTCCGAAATACCAGCAAATATTTTTTCACCCAGTCTTGATGATACTTGGTGGTAATGATCAGTACACAAATCCCACTTGGCTCACCAAATTTTGTTCTTCTAGGTTGAAGTGTTCGTCTACAGTAGCAGTTTTTATATTTAGGATTCACCCTGTTCTCTCCTATGTAGATAGATGAATTTGGAACTCTAAATCCAACAAGGTTTGTAGTAGCTCTTTTGAAACTTGACATAAAAAAGGAGTTCTCAGGTTTGTCTCTATAATTTGTTTCCTCTTCAAGTAGCCCTAAGCAGAGACTGTGGAAAAGCACTTTCATTGAAAGGGGTTGCCACGCTTCCAAGAAATTACGATTTTCCGAAATACCAGCAAATATTTTTTCACCCAATCTGGATGATACGTGGTCATAATGAGAAGGACACAAATCCCACTTGGCCCACCAAATTTTGTTCTTCTAGTTTGAAGCATTCGTTTACTGTAGCAGTTTATATTTTTAGGTTTCCCTCTGTTCTCTCCTATATAGATAGATGAATTTGGAACTCTAAATCCAACATGGTTTGTAGTAGCCCTTTGAAACTTGACAAAATAAAGGAGTTCTTAGTTTTGTCTCTATGGTTGTTTCCTCTTCAAGTAGCCCTAGGCACAGACTGTGGAAAAGCCCTTTCATTGAGAGGGGTTGCCAAGCTTCTAAGACATAACGAGTTTCCGAAACACCAGCAAATATTTTTTCAACCAATCTTGATGGTACTGGGTCCTAATGATCAGTACACAAATCCCACTTGGCTCACCAAATTTTGTTCTTCTAGGTTGAAGCGTTCGTCTACAGAAATCGTTTTTATATTAAGGTTTCCCTCTGTTCTCTTATATATAGATACATGAATTTGGAACTCTAAATCCAACATGGTTTGTAGTAGCTCTTTGAAACTTGACAAAAAAAGTAGATCTCAGTTTTGTCTCTATGGTTTTTTTTTCTTCAAGTAGCCCTAAGCAGAGACTGTGGAAAAGCACTTTCATTAAAAGGGGTTGCCAAACTTCCAATAAATTACGAGTTTCTGAAATACCAGCAAATATTTTCTCACCCAATCTTGATGATACGTATTGGTAATGACAAGTACACAAATCCCACTTGGCTCACCAAATTTTGTTCTTCTAGGTGGAAGCGTTCGTTTACAGTTCCAGTTTTAATTTTTGGTTTCACTCTGCTCTCTCCTATATAGATAGGTGAAATTGGAACTCTAAATCCAACATGGTTTGTAGTAGCTCTTTGAAACATGACAAAATAAAGGACTTCTCAGTTTTGTCTCTACGGTTGCTTCCTCTTCAAGTAGCCCTGGCACAGACTGTGGAAAAGCAGTTTCATTGAGAGGGGTTGCCAAGCTTCTAAGAAATAACGAGTTTCTGAAATACCAGCAAATATTTTTCACCCAATCTTGATGATACTTGGTGGTAATGATCAGTACACAAATCCCACTTGGCTCACCATATTTTGTTCTTCTAGGTTAAAGCGTTCGTCTACAGTAGTCGTTTTTATATTTAGGTTTCCCTCTGTTCTCTCCTATATAGATAGATGAATTTGGAACTCTAAGTCCAACTTGGTTTATAGTCGCTCTTTGAAACTTGACAAAATAAAGGACTTCTCAGTTTTGTCTCTATGGTTTGTTTTTTCTTCAAGCAGTCCTAAGCAGAGACTGTGGAAAAGCACTTTCATTGAGAGGGGTTGCCAAGCTTCTAAGAAATAACGAGTTTCCGAAATACCAGCAAATATTTTTCACCCAATCTTGATGATACTTGGTGGTAATGATCAGTACACAAATCCCACTTGGCTCACCAAATTTTGTTCTTCTAGGTTGAAGTGTTCGTCTACAGTAGCAGTTTTTATATTTAGGATTCACCCTGTTCTCTCCTATGTAGATAGATGAATTTGGAACTCTAAATCCAACAAGGTTTGTAGTAGCTCTTTGAAACTTGACATAAAAAAGGAGTTCTCAGGTTTGTCTCTATAATTTGTTTCCTCTTCAATAGCCCTAAGCAGAGACTGTGGAAAAGCACTTTCATTGAAAGGGGTTGCCACGCTTCCAAGAAATTATGATTTTCCGAAATACCAGCAAATATTTTTTCACCCAGTCTTGATGATACTTGGTGGTAATGACAGTACACAAATCCCACTTGGCTCACCAAATTTTGTTCTTCTAGGTTGAAGCGTTCGTCAACAGTAGTCGTTTTTATATTTAGGTTTCCCTCTGTTCTCTCCTATATAGATAGATGAATTTGGAACTCTAAATAAAACATGGTTAGTAGTAGCTCTTTGAAACTTGAGAAAATAAAGGAGTTCTCAGTTTTGTCTCTATGGTTTGTTTCCTCTTCAAGTAAACCTAGGAACAGACTGTGGAAAAGCACTTTCATTGAGAGGGGTTGCCAATCTTCTAAGTAATAACGAGTTTCCGAAATACCAGCAAATATTTTTTCACCCAATCGTGATGATACTTGGTGTTAATGATCAGTACACAAATCCCACTTGGCTCACCAAATTATGCTCTTCTGGATTGAAGCATTCGTCTACAGTAGCAGTTTTTATATTTAGGTTTCCCTCTCTTCTCTCCTATATAGATAAATGAATTTGGAAATCTAAATCCACATGGTTTGTAGTAGCTCTTTGAAACTTGACAAAAAGAGTAGTTCTCAGTTTTGTCTCTATGCTTTGTTTCCTCTTCAAGCAGCCCTAAGCAGAGACTGTGGAAAAGCACTTTCATTGAAAGGGGTTGCCAACCTTCCAAGAAATTACGAGTTTCCGAAATACCAGCAAATATTTTTTCACCCAATCTTGATGATACGTGGTGGTAATGACAAGTACACAAATCCCACTTGGCTCACCCAATTTTGTTCTTCTAGGTTGAAGCGTTCGTTTACAGTAGCAGTTTATATTTTTAGGTTTCCCTCTGTTCTCTCTTATACATATAGACGAAATTGGAACTCTAAATCCAACATGGTTTGTAGTAGCTCTGTCAAACTTGACAAAATAAAGTAGTTCCCAATTTTGATTCTATGATTTGTTTCCTTTTCAAGTAGCCCTAGGTACAGACTGTGGAAAAGCACTTTCATTGAAAGGGGTTGCCAAACTTCTAAAAAATAATGAGTTTCCAAAATACCAGCAAATATTTTTTCACCCAATCTTGATGATACTTGGTGGTAATGATCACTTCACCAATCCCACTTGGCTCACCAAATTTTGTTCTTCTAGGTTGAAGCGTTCGTTTACAGTAGCAGTTTTTATTTTTAGGTTTCATTCTGTTCTCTCCTATATAGATATATGAATTTGGAACTCTAAATCCAACATCTTTGTAGTAGCTCTTTGAAACTTGATAAAATAAAGGAGTTCTCAGTTTTGTCTCTTGGTTTGTTTCCTCTTCAAGTAGCCCTAGGCACAGACTGTGGAAAAGCACTTTCATTGAGAGGGGTTGCCAAGCTTCTAAGAAATAACGAGTTTCCTAAATACCAGCAAATTTTTTTTACCCAATCTTGATGATACTTGGTGGTAACGATCAGTACAGAAATCCCACTTGGCTCACGAAATTTTGTTCTTCTAGGTGGAAGCGTTCGTCTACAGTAGCAGTTTTATATTTAGGTTTCCCTCTCTTCTCTCCTATATAGATAGATGAATTTGGAAATCTAAATCCAACATGGTTTGTAGTAGGTATTTGAAACTTGACAAAATAAAGGAGTTCTCAGGTTTGTCTCTGTGATTTGTTTCCTCTTCAAGTAGCCCTAGGCACAGACTGTGGAAAAGCATTTTCATTGAGAGGGGTTGCCAAGCTTCTAAGAAATAACGGGTTTCCAAAATACCAGCAAATATTTTTTCACCCAATCTTGATGATACTTGGTGGTAATGATCAGTACACAAATCCCACCTGGCTCACCAAATTTTGTTCTTCTAGGTTGAAGCGTTCGTCTACAGTAGCAGTTTTTATATTTAGGTTTCCCTCTGTTGTCTCCATTATAGATAGATAAATTTGGAACTCTAAATCCAACATGGATTGTATTAGCTCTTTGAAACTTGACAAAATAAAGGAGTTCTCAGTTTTGTCTCTATGGTTTTTTTCCTCTTCATGTAGTACTAGGCACAGACGGTGGAAAAGCACTTTCATTGAGAGGGGTTGCCAAGCTTCTATAATAACAAGTTTCCGAAATACCAGCAAATATTTTTGCACCCAATCTTGATGATAATTGGTGGTAATGATCAGTACAAAAATCCCACTTGGCTCACCAAATTTATTTCTTTAGGTTGAAGCGTTGTTCTACAGTAGCAGTTTTTTTATTTAGGTTTCCCTCTGTTCTCTTCTTTTTAGATAGATGTAATGGAACTCTAAATACAACATGGTTTGCAGTAGCTCTTTGAAACGTGACAAAATAAAGGAGTTCTCAGTTTTGTCTCTATGGTTTGTTTCCTCTTCAAGTTGCCCTAGGCACGGACTGTGGAAAAGCACGTTCATTGAGAGGGATTGCCAAGCTTCTAAGAAATAAAGACTTTCCGAAATACCAGCAAATATTTGTTCACCCAAACTTTATGATACTTGTTGGTAATGATCAGTACACAAATCCCACTTAGCTCACCAAATTTTGTTCTTCTTGGTTGAAGCGTTCGTCTACACTACCAGTTTTTATATTTAGGTTTCCCTCTGTTCTCTCCTATATAGATAGATGAATTTATAACTCTAAATCCAACATGGTTTGTGTTAGCTCATTGAAACTTGACAAAAAAAAGTAGTTCTCAGTTTTGTCTCTATGGTTTGTTTCTTCTTCTAGTAGCCCTAAGCAGTGACTGTGGGAAAGCACTTTCGTTGAAAGTGGTTGCCAAGCTTCCAAGAAATTAAGAGTTTCTGAAATACCAGCAAATACTTTTTCACACAATCTGGATGATACGTGGTGGAAAAGACAAGTACACAAGTCCCACTTGGCTCACCAAATTTTGTTCCTCTAGGTTGAAGCGTTCGTTTACACTAGCAGTTTTTATTTTTAGGTTTCCCTCTTTTCTCTCCTATATAAATAGATGAATTTGGAACTCTTAATCCAACATGGTTTGCTGTAGCTCTTTGAAACTTGACAAAATAAAGAGTTCTCACTTTTGTCTCTGCGGTTTGTTACCTATTCAAGTAGCCCTAGGCACAGACTGTGGAAAAGCAATTTCATTGAGAGGGGTTGCCAAGCTTTTAAGAAATAACGAGTTTCCGAAATACCAGCAAATATTTTTTCACCCAATCTTGATGATACTTGGTGGTAATGATCAGTACACAAATCCCAATTGGCTCACCAAATTTTGTTCTTCTAGGTTGAAGCGTTCGTCTACAGTAGCAGTTTTTACATTTAGGTTTCACTCTGTTCTCACCTGTATAGATAGATGAATTTGGAACTCTAAATCCAACAAGGTTTGTAGTAGCTCTTTGAAACTTGACATAATAAAGGAGTTCTCAGGTTTGTCTCTATAATTTGATTCCTCTTTAATAGCCCTAAGCAGAGACAGTGGAAAAGCACTTTCATTGAAAGGGGTTGCCAAGCTTCCAAGAAATTACGAGTTTCCGAAATACTAGCAAATATTTTTTCACCCAATCTGGATGATACGTGGTCGTAATGACAAGGACACAAATCCCACTTGGCCCACCAAATTGTGTTCTTCTAGGTTGAAGCATTCGTTTACAGTAGCAGTTTATATTTTTAGGTTTCCCTCCGTTCACTCCTATATAGATAGATGAATTTGGAAGTCTAAATCCAACATGGTTTGTAGTAGCCCTTTGAAACTTGACAAAATAAAGGAGTTCTCAGTTTTGTCTCTATGGTTGTTTCCTCTTCAAGTAGCCCTAGGCACAGACTGTGGAAAAGCAGTTTCATTGAGAGGGTTTGCCAAGCTTCTAAGAAATAACGAGTTTCCGAAATACCAGCAAATATTTTTTCACCCAATCTTGATGATACTTGGTGGTAATGATCAGTACAGAAATCCCACTTGGCTCACCAAATTATGTTCTTCAGGGTTGAAGCGTTCGTCTACAGTAGTCTTTTTTATATTTAGGTTTCCCGCTGTTCTCTTCTACATAGATAGATGAATTTTGAACTCTAAATCCACTTGGTTTGTAGTCGCTTTTTGAAACTTGACAAAATAAAGGAGTTCTCACTTTTGTCTCTATGGTTTGTTTCCTCTTCAAGTAGCAGTAACAGAGACTGCGGAAAAGCACTTTCAATGAAAGGGGTTGCCGAGCTTCCAAGAAATAACGAGTTTCCGAAATACCAGCAAATACTTTTTCACCCAAACTTGATGATACTTGGTGGTAATGATCGGTACACAAATCCCACTTGACTCACCAAATTTTGTTCTTCTATGTTGAAGCGTTCTTTTACAGTAGCAGTTTATATTTTTAGGTTTCCCTCTGTTCTCTCCTATATAGATAGATTAATTTGGAACTCTAAATCCAACATGGTTTGTAGTAGCTCTTTGAAACTTGACAAAATAAAGGAATTCTAAGTTTTGTCTCTATTATTTGTTTCCTCTTCAAGTAGCAATAAGAAGAAACTGTGGAAAAGCACTTTCATTGAAATGGGTTGCCATGCTTCCAAGAAATTACGAGTTTCCGAAATACCAGCAAATATTTTTTCACCCAATCTTGATGATACGTGGTGGTAATGATCGGAACACAAATCCCACTTGACTCACCAAATTTTGTTCTTCTAGGTTGAAGCGTTCTTTTACACTAGCAGTTTATATTTTTAGGTGTCCCTCTGTTCTCCACTATATAAATAGATGAATTTGGAACTCTAAATCCAACATGGTTTGTAGTCGCTCTTTGAAGTTTGACAAAAAAGAGTAGTTCTCAGTTTTGTCTCTATGGTTTGTTTCCTCTTCAAGTAGCCTTAAGCAGAGACTGTGGAAAAGCACTTTCATTGAAAGGGGTTGCCAAGCTTCCAGGAAATTTCGAGTTTCTGAAATACCAGCAAAGATTTTTTCACCCAATCTTGATGATACGTAGTAGTAATGACAAGTACACAAATACCACTTGGCTCACCAAATTTTGTTCCTCTATGTTGAAGCGTTTGTCTACAGTAGAAATTTTTATATTTAGCTTTCCCTCTGTTCTCTCTTATATAGATAGATGAATTTGGAACTCTAAATTCAACATGGTTTCTAGTAGCTCTTTGAAACTTGATAAAATAAAGGAGTTCTCAGTTTTGTCTCTATGGTTTGTTTCCTCTTCAAGTAAACCTAGGCACAGACTGTGGAAAAGCACTTTCATTGAGAGGGGTTGCCAAGCTTCTAAGAAATAACGAGTTTCCGAAATACTTGCAAATATTTTTTCACCCAATCATGATGATACTTGGTGTTAACGATCAGTACACAAATCCCACTTGGCTCACCAAATTTTCCTCTTCTGGTTTGAAGCATTCGTCTACAGTAGCAGTTTTTATATTTAGGTTTCCCTCTCTTCTCTAATATATAGATAAATGAATTTGGAAATCTAAATCCAACATGGTTTGTAGTAGCTATTTGAAACTTGACAAAAAAAGTAGTTCTCAGTTTTGTCTCTATGGTTTGTTTCCTCTTCAAGTAGCCCTTAGCAGAGACTGTGGAAAAGCACTTTCATTGAAAGGGGTTGCCAAGCTTCCAAGAAATTACGTGTTTTCGAAATAACAGCAAATATTTTTTACCCAAACTGGATGATACGTGGTGGTAATCACAAGAACACAAATCTCACTTTTCTCACCAAAATTTGTTCTTCTAGGTTTAAGCGTTCGTCTACAGTAGCAGTTTTTATATTTAGGTTTCCCTCTGTTCTCTCCTATATAGATAGATATATTTGGAACTCTAAATCCAACATGGTTTGTAGTAGCTCTTTGAAACTTGACAAAATAAAGGAGTTCTCAGTTTTGTCTCTATGGTTTGTTTCCTCTTCAAGTAGCCCTAGGCACAGACTGTGGAAATGCACTTTCATTGAGAGGGGTTGCCAAGCTTCTAAGAAATAACGAGTTTCCGAAATACCAGCAAATATTTTTTCACCCAATCTGGATGATACTTGGTGGTAACGATCAGTACAGAAATCCCACTTGGGTAACCAAACTTTGTTCTTCTAGGTTGAAGCGTTCGTCTACAGTAGCAGTTTTTATATTTAGGTTTCACTCTGTTCTCTCCTGTATTGATAGATGAATTTAGAACTCTAAATCCATCATGTTTGTAGTACCTCTTTGAAACTTGACAAAAAAAATAGTTCTCAGTTTTGTCTCTATGGTTTGTTTCCTTTTCAAGTATCCCTAAGCAGAGAATGTGGAGAAGCACTTTCATTGAGAGGGGTTGCCAAGCTTCTAAGAATTAGCGAGTTTCCGAAATAAAAGCAAACATTTTTTCACCCAATCTTGATGATACTTGGTGGTAATGATCAGTACACAAATAACACTTCGCTCACCAAAGTGTGTTCTTCTAGGTTGAAGCGTTCGTCTACAGTAGCAGTATTTATATGTAGGTTTCACTTGGTTCTCTCCTATACAGATAGATGAATTTGGAACTCTAATTCCAACATGGTTTTAGTAGCTCTTTAAAACTTGACAACATAAAGTACTTCTCAGTTTTGTCTCTATGGATTGTTTCCTCTTCATGTAGCCCTAGGCACAGACTGTGGAAAAGCACTTTCATTGAAAGAGTTTGCCAAGCTTCCAGGAAATTACTAGTTTCTGAAATACCAGCAAAGATTTTTTCACCCAATCTTGATGATACGTAGTAGTAATGACAAGTACACAAATCCCACTTGACTCACCAAATTTTGTTTCTCTATGTTGAAGCGTTCGTCTCTAGTAAAAGTTTTTATATTTAGGTTTCCCTCTGTTCTCTCTTATATAGATAGATGAATTTGGAACTCTAAATTCAACATGGTTTCTAGTAGCTCTTGAAACTTGACAAAATAAAGGAGTTCTCAGTTTTGTCTCTATGGTTTGTTTCCTCTTCAAGTAAACCTAGGCACAGACTGTGGAAAAGCACTTTCATTGAGAGGGGTTGCCAAGCTTCTAAGAAATAACGAGTTTCCGAAATACCAGCAAATATTTTTTCACCCAATCGTGATGATACTTGGTGTTAATGATCAGTACACAAATACCACTTGGCTCACCAAATTTTGCTGTTCTTGTTTGAAGCATTCGTCTACAGTAGCAGTTTTTATATTTAGGTTTCCCTCTCTTCTCTCCTACATAGATAAATGAACTTGGAAATCTAAATCCAACATGGTTTGTAGTAGCTCTTTGAAACTTGACAAAAAAAGTAGTTCTCAGTTTTGTCTCTATGGATTGTTTCCTCTTCAAGTAGCCCTAAGCAGAGACTGTGGAAAAGCACTTTCATTGAAAGGGGTTGCCAACCTTCCAAGAAATTACGAGTTTCCGAAATACCAGCAAATATTTTATCACCCAATCTTGATGATACGTGGTGGTAATGACAAGTACACAAATCCCACTTGGCTCACCAAATTTTGTTCTTCTAGGTTGAAGCGTTCGTTTACAGTAGCAGTTTATATTTTTAGGTTTCCCTCTGTTCTCTCTTATACAGATAGATAAAATTTTAACTCTAAATCCAACATGGTTTGTAGTAGCTCTTTCAAACTTGACAAAATAAAGTAGTTCTCAGTTTTGATTCTATGATTTGTTTCCTTTTCGAGTAGCCCTAGGTTCAGACTGTGGAAAAGCACTTTCATTGAAAGGGGTTGCCAAACTTCTAAGAAATAACGACTTTCCAAAATACCAGCAAATATTTTTTCACCCAATCTTCATGATACTTGGTGGTAATGATCACTACACAAATCCCACTTGGCTCACCAAATTTTGTTCTTCTTGGTTGAAGCGTTCGTTTACAGTAGCAGTTTTTATTTTTAGGTTTCATTTTGTTCTCTCGTATATAGATAGATGAATTTGGAACTATAAATCCAACATCTTTGTAGTAGCTCTTTGAAACTTTATAAAATAAAGGAGTTCTCAGTTTTGTCTCTTTTTTCTTCAAGTAGCCCTAGGCACAGACTGTGGAAAAGCACTTTAATTGAGAGGGGTTGCCAAGCTTCTAAGAAATAACGAGTTTCCTAAATACCAGCAAATATTTTATCACCCAATCATCATGATACTCGGTGTTAATGATCAGTACACAAATCCCACTTGGCTCACCAAATTTTGGTCTTCTAGGTTGAAGCGTTCGTCTACAGTAGCAGTTTTTATATTTAGGATTTCCTGTGTTCTCTCCTATATACATAGATGAATTTGGAACTCTAAATCCAACATGGTTTATAGACGCTCTTTGAAACTTGACAAAAATGTAGTTCTCAGTTTTGTCTCTATGTTTTGTTTCCTCTTCAATTAGCCCTAGGCACTGACTGTGGAAAAGCACTTTGATTCAGAGGGGTTGCCAAGCTTCTAAGAAATAACGATTTTCCGAAATACCAGTAAATATTTTTGAAACCAATCGTGATGATACTTGCTGGTAATGATCAGTACACAAATCCCACTTGGCTCACCAAATTTTGCTCTTCTAGGTTGAAGCGTTATTCTACAGTAGCAGTTTTTATATTTAGGATTCCGTCTCTTCTCTCCTATATAGATAGATGAATTTGGAATTCTAAATCCAACATGGTTTGTAGTAGCTCTTTGAATCTTTACAAAATAAAGGATTTCTCAGTTTTGTCTCTATGGTTTGTTTTCTCTTTATGTAGCCATAGATACAGACTGTGGAAAGCACTTTCATTGAAAGGGGTTGCAAAGCTTCCAAGAAATAACGATTTTCCAAAATACCAGCAAATATTTTTCACCCAATCTTGATGATACTTGGTGGTAATGATCAGTACACAAATCCCACTAGGCTCACCAAATTTTGTTCTTCTATGTTGAAGCGTTCGTCTGCAGTAGCAGTTTTTATACTTAGATTTCCCTCTGTTCTCTCCTATATAGATAGATGAATTTGGAACTGTAAATCCAACATGGTTTGTAGTACCTTTTTGAAACTTGACAAAATATACGAGTTCTCAGTTTTGTCTCTATGGTTTGTTTCCTCTTCAAGTAGCCCTAGGAGAGACTGTGGAAAAGCACTTTAATTGAGAGGGGTTTCCAAGCTTCTAAGAAATAACAATTTTCAGAAATACCAGCAAATATTTTTCACCCAATCTTGAGAATACTTGGTTGTAATGGTCAGTACACAAATCCCACTAGGCTCACCAAATTTTGTTCTTCTATGTTGAAGCGTTCGTCTACAGTAGCAGTTTTTATACTTAGGTTTCACTCTGTTCTCTCCTATATAGATAGATGAATTTGGAACTGTAAGTCCAACATGGTTTGTAGTAGCTCTTTGAAACTTGACAATTTAAGGAGTTCTCAGTTTTATTTCTATGCTAGTTTCATCTTCAAGTAGCCCTAGGCACAGACTGTGGAAGAGCACTTTCATTGAGAAGGGTTGCAAAGCTTCTAAGAAATAACGAGTTTCCGAAATACCAGCAAATATTTTTTCACCCAATCTTCATGATACTTGGTGGTAATGATCAGTATGAAAATCCCACTTGGCTCACCAAATTTTGTTCTTCTAGTTTGAATCGTTCGTCTACAGTAGCATTTTTTATATTTAGGTTTCCCTCTGTTCTCTCCTATAAGATAGAATAATTTGGAACACTAAATAAAACATGGTTTGTAGTAGCTCTTTGAAACTTGACAGAATAAAGGAGTTCTCAGTTTTGTCTCTATGGTTTGTTTCCTCTTCAAGTAGCCCTAGGAGAGACTGTGGAAAAGCACTTTAATTGAGAGGGGTTTCCAAGCTTCTAAGAAATAACAATTTTCCGAAACACCATCAAATATTTTTCACCCAATCTTGAGAATACTTGGTTGTAATGATAAGTACACAGATCCCACTGGCTCACCAAATTTTGTTCTTCTATGTTGAAGCATTCGTCTACAGTAGCAGTTTTTATATTTAGGTTTCACTCTGTTCTCTCCTATTTAGATAGATGAATTTTGAACTGTATATCCAACATGGTTTGTAGTAGCTTTTTGAAACTTGACAAAATAATGTAGTTCTCAGTTTTGTCTCTGTGATTTGTTTCCTCTTCAAGTAGCCCTAGGCACAGACTGTGGAAAAGCACTTTGATTGAGAGGGGTTGCGAAGCTTCTAAGAAATATCGAGTTTCCGAAATACCAGCAAATATGTTTTCACAAAATCTTGATGATACTTGGTGATAATGATCAGTACACAAATCCGACCTGGCTCAACAAATTTTGTTCTTCAAAATTGAAGCGTTCGTCTACAGTAGCAGTTTTTATATTTAGGTTTCCCTCTGTTCTCTCCTATATAAATAGATGAATTTGGAACTCTAAATCCAACATGGTTTGTAGTAGCCCTTTGAAACTTGACAAAATAAAGGAGTTCTCAGTTTTGTCTCTATGGTTGTTTCCTCTTCAAGTAGCCCTAGGCACAGACTGTGGAAAAGCACTTTCATTGAGAGGGGTTGCCAAGCTTCTAAGACATAACCAGTTTCCGAAACACCAGCAAATATTTTTTCACCCAATCTTGACGGTACTGGGTCGTAATGATCAGTACACAAATCCCACTTGGCTCAACCAATTTTGTTCTTCTAGGTTGAAGCGTTCGTCTACAGTAATCGTTTTTATATTAAGGTTTCCCTCTGTTCTCTCCTATATAGATACATGAATTTGGAACTCTAAATCCAACATGGTTTGTAGTAGCTCTTTGAAACTTGAAAAAAAAAGTAGATCTCAGTTTTGTCTCTATGGTTTTTTTTCTTCAAGTAGCCCTAAGCAGAGACTGTGGAAAAGCACTTTCATTAAAAGGGGTTGCCAAACTTCGAATAAATTACGAGTTTCTGAAATAGCAGCAAATATTTTCTCACCCAATCTTGATGATACGTGGTGCTAATGACAAGTACACAAATCCCACTTGGCTCACCAAATTTTGTTCTTCTAGGTTGAAGCGTTCGTTTACAGTAGCAGTTTATATTTTTAGGTTTCCCTCTGTTCTCTCTTATACAGATAGATGAAATTGGAACTCTAAATCCAACATGGTTTGTAGTAGCTCTTTGAAACTTGACAAAATAAAGGAGTTCTCAGTTTTGTCTCTATGGTTTTTTCCTCTTCAAGTAGCCCTAGGCACAGACTGTGGAAATGCACTTTCATTGAGAGGGGTTGCCAAGCTTCTAAGAAATAACGAGTTTCCGAAATACCAGCAAATATTTTTTCACCCAATCTGGATGATACTTGGTGGTAACGATCAGTACAGAAATCCCACTTGGGTAACCAAACTTTGTTCTTCTAGGTTGAAGCGTTCGTCTACAGTAGCAGTTTTTATATTTAGGTTTCACTCTGTTCTCTCCTGTATTGATAGATGAATTTAGAACTCTAAATCCATCATGTTTGTAGTACCTCTTTGAAACTTGACAGAAAAAATAGTTCTCAGTTTTGTCTCTATGGTTTGTTTCCTTTTCAAGTATCCCTAAGCAAAGAATGTGGAGAAGCACTTTCATTGAGAGGGGTTGCCAAGCTTCTAAGAATTAGCGAGTTTCCGAAATAAAAGCAAACATTTTTTCACCCAATCTTGATGATACTTGGTGGTAATGATCAGTACACAAATAACACTTCGCTCACCAAAGTGTGTTCTTCTAGGTTGAAGCGTTCGTCTACAGTAGCAGTATTTATATGTAGGTTTCACTTGGTTCTCTCCTATACAGATAGATGAATTTGGAACTCTAATTCCAACATGGTTTTAGTAGCTCTTTAAAACTTGACAACATAAAGTACTTCTCAGTTTTGTCTCTATGGATTGTTTCCTCTTCATGTAGCCCTAGGCACAGACTGTGGAAAAGCACTTTCATTGAAAGAGTTTGCCAAGCTTCCAGGAAATTACTAGTTTCTGAAATACCAGCAAAGATTTTTTCACCCAATCTTGATGATACGTAGTAGTAATGACAAGTACACAAATCCCACTTGACTCACCAAATTTTGTTTCTCTATGTTGAAGCGTTCGTCTCTAGTAAAAGTTTTTATATTTAGGTTTCCCTCTGTTCTCTCTTATATAGATAGATGAATTTGGAACTCTAAATTCAACATGGTTTCTAGTAGCTCTTTGAAACTTGACAAAATAAAGGAGTTCTCAGTTTTGTCTCTATGGTTTGTTTCCTCTTCAAGTAAACCTAGGCACAGACTGTGGAAAAGCACTTTCATTGAGAGGGGTTGCCAAGCTTCTAAGAAATAACGAGTTTCCGAAATACCAGCAAATATTTTTTCACCCAATCGTGATGATACTTGGTGTTAATGATCAGTACACAAATACCACTTGGCTCACCAAATTTTGCTGTTCTTGTTTGAAGCATTCGTCTACAGTAGCAGTTTTTATATTTAGGTTTCCCTCTCTTCTCTCCTACATAGATAAATGAACTTGGAAATCTAAATCCAACATGGTTTGTAGTAGCTCTTTGAAACTTGACAAAAAAAGTAGTTCTCAGTTTTGTCTCTATGGATTGTTTCCTCTTCAAGTAGCCCTAAGCAGAGACTGTGGAAAAGCACTTTCATTGAAAGGGGTTGCCAACCTTCCAAGAAATTACGAGTTTCCGAAATACCAGCAAATATTTTATCACCCAATCTTGATGATACGTGGTGGTAATGACAAGTACACAAATCCCACTTGGCTCACCAAATTTTGTTCTTCTAGGTTGAAGCGTTCGTTTACAGTAGCAGTTTATATTTTTAGGTTTCCCTCTGTTCTCTCTTATACAGATAGATAAAATTTTAACTCTAAATCCAACATGGTTTGTAGTAGCTCTTTCAAACTTGACAAAATAAAGTAGTTCTCAGTTTTGATTCTATGATTTGTTTCCTTTTCGAGTAGCCCTAGGTTCAGACTGTGGAAAAGCACTTTCATTGAAAGGGGTTGCCAAACTTCTAAGAAATAACGACTTTCCAAAATACCAGCAAATATTTTTTCACCCAATCTTCATGATACTTGGTGGTAATGATCACTACACAAATCCCACTTGGCTCACCAAATTTTGTTCTTCTTGGTTGAAGCGTTCGTTTACAGTAGCAGTTTTTATTTTTAGGTTTCATTTTGTTCTCTCGTATATAGATAGATGAATTTGGAACTATAAATCCAACATCTTTGTAGTAGCTCTTTGAAACTTTATAAAATAAAGGAGTTCTCAGTTTTGTCTCTTGGTATATTTCCTCTTCAAGTAGCCCTAGGCACAGACTGTGGAAAAGCACTTTAATTGAGAGGGGTTGCCAAGCTTCTAAGAAATAACGAGTTTCCTAAATACCAGCAAATATTTTATCACCCAATCATCATGATACTCGGTGTTAATGATCAGTACACAAATCCCACTTGGCTCACCAAATTTTGGTCTTCTAGGTTGAAGCGTTCGTCTACAGTAGCAGTTTTTATATTTAGGATTTCCTGTGTTCTCTCCAATATAGATAGATGAATTTGGAACTCTAAATCCAACATGGTTTGTAGTAGCTCTTTGAAACTTGACAAAATAAAGGAGTTCTCAGTTTTGTCTCTATGGTTTGTTTCCTCTTCAAGTAGCCCTAGGCACTGACTGTGGAAAAGCACTTTGATTCAGAGGGGTTGCCAAGCTTCTAAGAAATAACGATTTTCCGAAATACCAGCAAATATTTTTGAAACCAATCGTGATGATACTTGCTGGTAATGATCAGTACACAAATCCCACTTGGCTCACCAAATTTTGCTCTTCTAGGTTGAAGCGTTATTCTACAGTAGCAGTTTTTATATTTAGGATTCCGTCTCTTCTCTCCTATATAGATAGATGAATTTGGAATTCTAAATCCAACATGGTTTGTAGTAGCTCTTTGAATCTTTACAAAATAAAGGAGTTCTCAGTTTTGTCTCTATGGTTTGTTTTCTCTTTATGTAGCCATAGATACAGACTGTGGAAAGCACTTTCATTGAAAGGGGTTGCAAAGCTTCCAAGAAATAACGATTTTCCAAAATACCAGCAAATATTTTTTCACCCAATCTTGATGATACTTGGTGGTAATGATCAGTACACAAATCCCACTAGGCTCACCAAATTTTGTTCTTCTATGTTGAAGCGTTCGTCTGCAGTAGCAGTTTTTATACTTAGATTTCCCTCTGTTCTCTCCTATATAGATAGATGAATTTGGAACTGTAAATCCAACATGGTTTGTAGTACCTTTTTGAAACTTGACAAAATATACGAGTTCTCAGTTTTGTCTCTATGGTTTGTTTCCTCTTCAAGTAGCCCTAGGAGAGACTGTGGAAAAGCACTTTAATTGAGAGGGGTTTCCAAGCTTCTAAGAAATAACAATTTTCAGAAATACCAGCAAATATTTTTCACCCAATCTTGAGAATACTTGGTTGTAATGATCAGTACACAAATCCCACTAGGCTCACCAAATTTTGTTCTTCTATGTTGAAGCGTTCGTCTACAGTAGCAGTTTTTATACTTAGGTTTCACTCTGTTCTCTCCTATATAGATAGATGAATTTGGAACTGTAAGTCCAACATGGTTTGTAGTAGCTCTTTGAAACTTGACAATTTAAGGAGTTCTCAGTTTTATTTCTATGCTAGTTTCATCTTCAAGTAGCCCTAGGCACAGACTGTGGAAGAGCACTTTCATTGAGAAGGGTTGCAAAGCTTCTAAGAAATAACGAGTTTCCGAAATACCAGCAAATATTTTTTCACCCAATCTTGATGATACTTGGTGGTAATGATCGGTATAAAAATCCCACTTGGCTCACCAAATTTTGTTCTTCTAGTTTGAATCGTTCGTCTACAGTAGCATTTTTTATATTTAGGTTTCCCTCTGTTCTCTCCTATAAGATAGAATAATTTGGAACACTAAATAAAACATGGTTTGTAGTAGCTCTTTGAAACTTGACAGAATAAAGGAGTTCTCAGTTTTGTCTCTATGGTTTGTTTCCTCTTCAAGTAGCCCTAGGAGAGACTGTGGAAAAGCACTTTAATTGAGAGGGGTTTCCAAGCTTCTAAGAAATAACAATTTTCCGAAACACCATCAAATATTTTTCACCCAATCTTGAGAATACTTGGTTTTAATGATAAGTACACAGATCCCACTGGCTCACCAAATTTTGTTCTTCTATGTTGAAGCATTCGTCTACAGTAGCAGTTTTTATATTTAGGTTTCACTCTGTTCTCTCCTATATAGATAGATGAATTTTGAACTGTATATCCAACATGTTTGTAGTAGCTTTTTGAAACTTGACAAAATAATGTAGTTCTTAGTTTTGTCTCTGTGATTTGTTTCCTCTTCAAGTAGCCCTAGGCACAGACTGTGGAAAAGCACTTTGATAGAGAGGGGTTGCCAAGCTTCTAAAACTATCGAGTTTCCGAAATACCAGCAAATATTTTTTCACAAAATCTTGATGATACTTGGTGGTAATGATCAGTACACAAATCCGACCTGGCTCAACAAATTTTGTTCTTCAAAATTGAAGCGTTCGTCTACATTAGCAGTTTTTATATTTAGGTTTCCCTCTGTTCTCTCCTATATAGGTAGATTAATTTATAACTCTAAATCCAACATGGTTTGTTATAGCTCTTTGAAACGTGACAAAATAAAGGAGTTCTCAGTTTTGTCTCTATGGTTTGTTTCCTCTTCAAGTAGCCCTAGGCACAGACTGTTTAAGAGTACTTTCATTGAGAAGGGTTGCAACGCTTCTAAGAAATAACGAGTTTCCGAAATAGCAGCAAATATTTTTTCACCCAATCTTGATGATACTTGGTGGTAATGATCAGTACAAAAATCCCACCTGGCTCACCAAATTTTGTTCTTCTAAGTTGAAGCGTTCGTCTACAGTAGCAGTTTTTATATTTAGGTTTCCCTCTGTTCTCTCATATATAGATAGAAGAATTTGGAACTCTAAATCCAACATGGTTTGTAGTAGCTCTTTGAATCTTGAGAAAATAAAAGAGTTCTCAGTTTTGTCTCTATGGTTTGTTTCCTATTCAAGTAGACTTAAGCAGAGACTGTGGGAAAGCACTTTCGTTGAAAGGGGTTGCCAAGCTTTCAAGAAATTAAGAGTTTCTGAAATACCAGCAAATATTTTTTCACCCAATCTGGATGATACGTTTTGGTAATGACAAGTACACAAATCCCACTTGGCTCACCAAATTTTGTTCTTCTAGGTTGAAGAGATCGTTTACAGTAGCAGTTTTTATTTTTAGGTTTCACTCTGTCCTCTCCTATATAGATAGATTTTTGGAACACTAAATACAACATGGTTTGTAGTAGCTCTTTGAAACTACAAAATAAAGGAGTTCTCAGTTTTGTCTCTATGGTTTGTTTCCTCTTCAAGTAGCCCTAGGCACAGACTGTGGAAAAGCACTTTCATTGAGAGGGGTTGCCAAGCTTCAAAGAAATATCAAGTTTCCGAAATACCAGCAAATATTTTTCACCCAATCTTGATGATACTTGGTGGTAATTATCAGTACACAAATCCCACTAGGCTCACCAAATTTTGTTCTTCTACGTTGAAGCGTTCGTCTACAGTAGCAGTTTTTATATTTAGGTTTCCCTCTGTTCTCTCCTATATAGATAGATGAATTTGGAACAATAAATCCAACATGGTTTGTAGTAGCTCTTTGAAACTTGACAAAATAAAGGAGTTCTCAGTTTTGTCTTTATGGTTTGTTTCCTCTTCTAGTAGCCCTAGGCACAGACTGTGGAGAAGAACTTTCATTGAAAAGGGTTGCCAAGCTTCCAAGAAATAACGAGTTTCCGAAATACCAGCAAAAATTTTTTCACCAATCTTGACTTGATACTGGAAAAGACAAGTACAAAGTCCCACTTGGCTCACCAAATTTTGTTCTTCTAGTTTGAAGTGTTCGTTTACACCAGCAGTTTATATTTTTGGTTTCCCTCTGTTCTCTCCTATATAGATAGATGAACTTGGAACTCTAAATACAACATAGTTTGTAGTAGGTCTTTCAAACTTGACAAAAAAAGTAGTTCTCAGTTTTGTCTCTACCATTTGTTTCCTCTTCAAGTAGCCCTACGCAGAGACTGTGGAAAAGCACTTTCATTGAAAGGGGTTGCCAAGCTTCCAAGAAATTACGATTTTCCGAAATACCAGCAAATATTTTTTCACCCAATCTTGATGATACGTGGTGGTAATGATCAGTACACAAATCCCACTTGGCTCACCAAATTGTGTTCTTCTAGGAAGAAGCGTTCGTCTACAGTAGCAGTATTTATATTTAGGTTTTCCTCTGTTCTCTCATATAGATAGATGAATTTAGAACTCTAAATCCAACATGGTTTGTAGTAGCTCTTTGAAACTTGACAAAATAAAGGAGTTCTCAGTTTTGTGTCTATGGATTGTTTCCTCTTCAAGTAGCCCTAGGCACAGAATGTGGAAAAGCACTTTCATTGAGAGGGGTTGCCAAGCTTCTAAGAAATAACAATTTTCCGAAATACCAACAAATACTTTTCACCCAATCTTGATGATACTTGGTGGTAATGATCAGCACACAAATCCCACTAGGCTCACCAAATTTTGTTCTTCTATGTTGAAGCGTTCATCTGCAGTAGCAGTTTTTATACTTAGGTTTTTCTCTGTTCTCTCCTATATAGATAGATGAATTTGGAACTGTAAATCCAACATGGTTTGTAGTAGATTTTTGAAACTTGACAAAATATACGAGTTCTCAGTTTTGTCTCTATGTTTGTTTCCTCTTCAAGTAGCCCTAGGAGAGACTGTGGAAAAGCACTTTAATTGAGAGGGGTATCCAAGCTTCTAAGAAATAACAATTTTCCGAAATACCAGCAAATATTTTTCACCCAATCTTGAGAATACTTGGTTGTAATGATCAGTACACAAATCCCACTAGGCTCACCAAATTTTGTTTTTCTATGTTTTAGCGTTCGTCTACAGTAGCAGTTTTTATATTTAGGTTTCTCTCTGTGCTCTCCTATATAGATAGATGAATTTGGAACTGTAAGTCCAACATGGTTTGTAGTAGCTCTTTGAAACTTGACAAAGTAAAGGAGTTATCAGTTTTATCTCTATGCTAGTTTCATCTTCAAGTAGCCCTAGGCACAGACTGTGGAAGAGCACTTTCATTGAGAAGGTTTTCAAAGCTTCTAAGAAATAACGAGTTTCCGAAATACCAGCAAATATTTTTTCACCCAATCTTGATGATACTTGGTGGTAATGATCGGTATAAAAATCCCACTTGGCTCACCAAATTTGTTCTTCTAGGTTGAATCGTTCGTCTACAGTAGCATTTTTTATATTTAGGTTTCCCTCTGTTCTCTCCTATACAGATAGAATAATTTGGAACACTAAATAAAACATGGTTTGTAGTAGCTCCTTGAAACTTGAAAGAATAAATTAGTTCTCAGTTTTGTCTCTATGGTTTGTTTCCTCTTCAAGTAGCCCTAGGAGAGACTGTGGAAAAGCACTTTAATTGAGGGGTTTCCAAGCTTCTAAGAAATAACAATATTCCGAAATACCATCAAATATTTTTCACCCAATTCTTGAGAATACTTGGTTGTAATGATAAGTACACAGATCCCACTGGCTCACCAAATTTTATTCTTCTATGTTGAAGCGTTCGTCTACAGTAGCAGTTTTTATATTTAGGTTTCACTCTGTTCTCTCCTTTATAGATAGATGAATTTTGAACTCTAAAACCAACTTGGTTTGTAGTCGCTCTTTGAAACTTGACAAAATAAAGGAGTTCTCAGCTTTGTCTCTATGGTTTGTTTCCTCTTCAAGTAAGCCCTAAGCAGAGACTGTGGGAAAGCACTTTCATTGAAAGGGGTTGCCAAGCTTGCAACAAATAACGAGTTTCCGAAATACCAGCAAATATTTTTTCACAGAATCTTGATGATACGTGGTGCTAATGATGAGTACACAAATCCACTAGGCTCACCAAATTTTGTTCTTCTAGGTTGAAGCGTTCGTCTACTGTAGTCGTTTTTATATTTAGGTTTCCCTCTGTTCTCTCCTATATAGATAGATGAAATTGGAACTCTAAATCCAACATGGTTTGTAATAGCTCTTTGAAACTTGACAAAATAAAGGACTTCTCAGTTTTGTCTCTATGGTTGTTTCCTCTTCAAGTAGCCCTAGGCACAGACTGTGGAAAAGCACTTTCATTGAAAGGGGTTGCCAAGCTTTCAAAAATAACGAGTTCCCGAAATACCCGCAAATATTTTTTCACCCAATCTTGATGATACTTGGTAGTAATGATCGGTACATAAATCCCACTTGACACAACAAATTTTAATCTTCTACGTTGAAGCGTTCTTTTACAGTAGCAGTTTATATTTTTAGGTTTCCCCTGTTCTCTCCTATATAGATAGATGAATTTTAACTCTAAATCCAAAATGGTTTATAGTCGCTCTTTGAAACTTGACAAAATAAAGGAGTTCTCAGTTTTGTCTCTAAGGTTTGTTTCCTCTTCAAGTAGCCTAGGCACAGAATTTTGAAAAGCACATTCATTGAGAGGGGTTGCCAAGCTTCTAAGAAATAAGGAGTTTCCGAAATACCAGCAAATATTTTTTCACCCAATCTGGAGGATACGTGGTCGTAATGACAAGGACACAAGTCCCACTAGGCCCACCAAATTTTGTTCTTCTAGGTTGAAGCATTCGTTTACAGTAGCAGTTTATATTTTTAGGTTTCCCTCTGTTCTCTCCTATATAGATAGATGAATTTTAACTCTAAATCCAAAATGGTTTATAGTCGCTATTTGAAACATGACAAAAAAAGTAGTTCTCAGTTTTGTCTCTATGGTTTGTTTCCTCTTCAAGTAGCCCTAAGCAGAGACTGTGGAAAAGCACTTTCATTGAAAGGGGTTGCCAAGCTTCCAAAAAATAACGAGTTCCCGAAATACCCGCAAATATTTTTTCACCCAATCTTGATGATACTTGGTGGTAATCATTGGTACACAAATCCCACTTGACTCACCAAATTTTGTTCTTCTACGTTGAAGCGTTCTTTTACAGTAGCAGTTTATATTTTTAGGTTTCCCTCTGTTCTCTCCTATATAGATAGATGAATTTGGAACTCTTAATCCAACATGGTTTGTAGTAGCTCTTTGAAACTTGACAAAATAAAGGAATTCTAAATTTTGTCTCTATTATTTGTTTCCTCTTCAAGTAGCCCTAAGAAGAAACTGTGGAAAAGCACTTTCATTGAAAGGGGTTACCAAGCTTCCAAGAAATTACGAGTTCCGAAATACCAGCAAATATTTTTTTCATCCAATCTTGATGATACATGGTGGAAAAGACAAGTACACAAATCCCACTTGGCTCACCAAATTTTTTCTTCTAGTTTGAAATGTTCGTTTACACTAGCAGTTTATATTTTTAAGTTTCCCTCCGTTCTCTCCTATATAAATAGATGAATTTGGAACTGTAAATTCAACATGGTTTATAGTAGCTCTTTGAAACTAGACAAAATAAAGGAGTTCTCAGTTTTGTCTCTATGGTTTGTTTCCTTTTCAAGTAGCCCTAGGCACAGACTGTGGAAAAACAATTTGATTGAGAGGGGTTGCCAAGCTTCTAAGAAATAACGAGTCACCGAAATACCAGCAAATACTTTTTCAGCCAATCTTGACGATACGTGGTGGTAATGATCAGTGCACAAATCCCACCTTCTCACCAAATTTTGTTCTTCTATGTTGAAGCGTTTGTCTACAGTAGCAGTTTTTATAATTAGGGTTCCCTCTGTTCTCTATATAGATAGATGAATTTGGAACTGTAAATCCAACATGGTTTATAGTAGCCCTTGGAAACTTGACAAAAGAAAGGAGTTATCAGTTTTATCTCTATGCTAGTTTCATCTTCAAGTAGCACTGGGCACAGACTGTGGAAGAGTACTTTCATTGAGAAGGGTTGCAAAGCTTCTAAGAAATAACGAGTTTCCGAAAAACCAACAAATATTTTTTCATCCAATCTTGATGATACTTGGTGGTAATGATCAGTACAAAAATCCCACCTGGCTCACCAAATTTTGTTCTTCTAAGTAGAAGCGTTCATCTACAGCAGCAGTTTTTATATTTAGGTTTCCCTCTGTTCTCTCATATATAGATAGATGAATTTGGAACTCTAAATCCAACATGGTTTGTAGTAGCTCTTTGAAACCTGACAAAATAAAGGAGTTCTCATTTTTTCTCTATGGTTTGTTTCCTCTTCATTCAGCCCTAGGCACAGACTGTGGAAAATCACGGTCATTGAGAGGGGTTGCCAAGCTTCTAAGAAATAAAGATTTTCCTAAATACAAGCAAATATTTTTTACCCTATCTTGATGATACGTGGTGGTAATGATCAGTACACAAATCCCACTTGGCTCACCAAATTGTGTTCTTCTAGGTTGAAGGGTTCGTCTACAGTAGCAGTTTTTATATTTAGGTTTTCCTCTGTTCTCTCCTATATAGATAGATGAATTTGGAACTCTAAATCCAACATGGTTTGTAGTAGCTCTTTGAAACTTGACAAAGTAAAGGATTTCTCAGTTTTGTCTCTATGGTTTGTTTCCTCTTCAAGTAGTCCTAGGCACAGACTGTGGAGAAGAACTTTCATTGAAAAGGGTTGCCAAGCTTCCAAGAAATAACGAGTTGCCGAAATACCAGCAAATATTTTTTCACCCCATCTTCATGATGCTTGGTGGTAATGATCAGTACACAAATCCCATTTGGCTCACCAAATTTTGTTCTTCTAGGTTGAAGTGTTCGTCTACAGTAGCAGTTTTTATATTTAGGTTTCCCTCTGTTCTCTCCTATATAGACAGATGAATTTGGAACTGAAAATTCAACATGGTTTGTAGTAGCTCTTTGAAACTTGACAACATAAAGGAGTTTCCAGTTTTGTCTCTATGGTTTGTTTCCTTTTCAAGTAGCCCTAGGCAAAGACTGTGGAAAAGCAATTTGACTGAGAGGGGTTGCCAAGCTTCTAAGAAATAACTAGTTACCGAAATACCAGCAAATACTTTTTCAGCCAATCTTGACGATACGTGGTGGTAATGATCAGCGCACAAATCCCACCTTCTCACCAAATTTTGTTCTTCTATGTTGAAGCGTTCGTCTACAGTAGCAGTCTTTATATTTAGGTTTCCCTCTGTTCTCTCCTATATAGATAGATGAATTTGGAACTGTAAATCCAACATGGTTTGTAGTAGCTCTTGGAAACTTGACAAAAGAAAGGAGTTATCTGTTTTATCTCTATGCTAGTTTCATCTTCAAGTAGCCCTAGGCACAGACTGTGGAAGAGTACTTTCATTGAGAAGGGTTGCAAAGCTTCTAAGAAATAACGAGTTTCCAAAATACCAGCAAATATTTCTTTCACCCAATCTTGATGATACTTGGTGGTAATGATCAGTACACAAATCCCACTTGGCTCACCAAATTGTGTTCTTCTAGGTTGAAGGGTTCGTCTACAGTAGCAGTTTTTATATTTAGGTTTTCCTCTGTTCTCTCCTATATAGATAGATGAATTTGGAACTCTAAATCCAACATGGTTTGTAGTAGCTCTTTGAAACTTGACAAAATAAAGGATTTCTCAGTTTTGTCTCTATGGTTTGTTTCCTCTTCAAGTAGCCCTAGGCACAGACTGTGGAGAAGAACTTTCATTGAAAAGGGTTGCCAAGCTTCCAAGAAATAACGAGTTGCCGAAATACCAGCAAAAATTTTTTCACCCAATCTTGATGATACGTGGTGGAAAAGACAAGTACACAAATCCCACTTGGCTCACCAAATTTTTTTCTTCTAGTTTGAAATGTTCGTTTACACTAGCAGTTTATATTTTTAGGTTTCCCTCCGTTCTCTCCTATATAGATAGATGAATTTGGAACTGTAAATTCAACATGGTTTATAGTAGCTCTTTGAAACTAGACAAAATAAAGGAGTTCTCAGTTTTGTCTCTATGGTTTGTTTCCTTTTCAAGTAGCCGTAGGCACAGACTGTGGAAAAACAATTTGATTGAGAGGGGTTGCCAAGCTTCTAAGAAATAACGAGTCACCGAAATACCAGCAAATACTTTTTCAGCCAATCTTGACGATACGTGGTGGTAATGATCAGTGCACAAATCCCACCTTCTCACCAAATGTTGTTCTTCTATGTTGAAGCGTTCGTCTACAGTAGCAGTTTTTATAATTAGGGTTCCCTCTGTTCTCTATATAGATAGATGAATTTGGAACTGTAAATCCAACATGGTTTGTAGTAGCCCTTGGAAACTTGACAAAAGAAAGGAGTTATCAGTTTTATCTCTATGCTAGTTTCATCTTCAAGTAGCCCTGGGCACAGACTGTGGAAGAGTACTTTCATTGAGAAGGGTTGCAAAGCTTCTAAGAAATAACGAGTTTCCGAAATACCAGCAAATATTTTTTCATCCAATCTTGATGATACTTGGTGGTAATGATCAGTACAAAAATCCCACCTGGCTCACCAAATTTTGTTCTTCTAAGTTGAAGCGTTCGTCTACAGCAGCAGTTTCTATATTTAGGTTTCCCTCTGTTCTCTCATATATAGATAGATGAATTTGGAACTCTAAATCCAACATGGTCTGTAGTAGCTCTTTGAAACCTGACAAAATAAAGGAGTTCTCATTTTTTCTCTATGGGTTGTTTCCTCTTCAATTAGCCCTAGGCACAGACTGTGGAAAATCACGGTCATTGAGAGGGGTTGCCAAGCTTCTAAGAAATAAAGATTTTCCTAAATACAAGCAAATATTTTTTACCCTATCTTGATGATACATGGTGGTAATGATCAGTACACAAATCCCACTTGGCTCACCAAATTGTGTTCTTCTAGGTTGAAGGGTTCGTCTACAGTAGCAGTTTTTATATTTAGGTTTTTCTCCGTTCTCTCCTATATAGATAGATGAATTTGGAACTCTAAATCCAACATGGTTTGTAGTAGCTCTTTGAAACTTGACAAAGTAAAGGATTTCTCAGTTTTGTCTCTATGGTTTGTTTCCTCTTCAAGTAGTCCTAGGCACAGTCTGTGGAGAAGAACTTTCATTGAAAAGGGTTGCCAAGCTTCCAAGAAATAACGAGTTGCCGAAATACCAGCAAATATTTTTTCACCCCATCTTCATGATACTTGGTGGTAATGATCAGTACACAAATACCATTTGGCTCACCAAATTTTGTTCTTCTAGGTTGAAGCGTTCGTCTACAGTAGCAGTTTTTATATTTAGGTTTCCCTCTGTTCTCTCCTATATAGATAGATGAATTTGGAACTCTAAATCCAACATGGTTTGTAGTAGCACTTTGAAACTTGACAAAAAAATGTAGTTCGCAATTTTGTGTCTATGGTTTGTTTCCTCTTCAAATATCCCTAGGCAGAGACTGTGGAATAGCACTTTCATTGAAAGGGGTTGCCAAGATTCCAAGAAATTACGAGTTACGGAAATACCAGCAAATATTTTTTCACTCAATCTTGATGATACGTGGTGGTAATGACAACTACACAAATCCCACTTGGCTCACCAAATTTTGTTCTAGGTTGAAGCATTCGTTTACAGGAGCAGTTTTTATTTTTACTTTTCACTCTGTCCACTTCTATATAGATATATGAATTTTGACTCTAAATCCAACATGGTTTGTAGTAGCTCTTTGAAAATTGGTAAAATAAAGGAGTTCCCAGTTTTCTCTCTATGGTTTGTTTCCTCTTCAAGTAGCCCTAGGCCCAGACTGTGGAAAAGCACTTTCATTGAGATGGGTTGCCAAGCTTCTAAGAAATAACGAGTTTCCGAAATACCAGCAAATATTTTCTCACCCAATCTTGATGATACGTGGTGGTAATGATTGGTACATAAATCACACTTGGCTCACCAAATTTTGTTCTTTTAGCTTGAAGCTTTCTTCTACAATAGCAGTTTTTATATTTAGGTTTCCCTTTGTTCTCTCCTATATAGATAGATGAATTTGGAACTCTAAATCCAACATGGTTTGTAGTAGCTCTTTGAAACTTGACAAAATGAAGGAGTTCTCAGTTTTGTCTCTATGGTTTGTTTCCTCTTCAAGTAGCCCTAGGCACAGACTGTGGAAAAGCACTTTCATTGAGAGGGGTTGCCAAGCTTCTAAGAAATAACGAGATTCCAAAATACCAGCAAATATTTTTTCACCCAATCTTGATGATACTTGGTGGTAATGATCAGTACACAAATCGCACTTGGCTCACCAAATTTTGTTCTTCTAGGTTGAAGCGTTCGTCTACAGGAGCAGTTTTTATATTTAGGTTTCCCCCTGTTCTCTCCTATATAGATAGATGAATTTGGAACTCTAAATCCAACATGGTTTGTAGTAGCTCTTTGAAACCTGACAAAATAAAGGAGTTCTCATTTTGTCTCTATGGTTTGTTTCCTCTTCAAGTAGCCCTAGGCACAGACTGTGGAAAATTACGGTCATTGAGAGGGGTTGCCAAGCTTCTAAGAAATAAAGATTTTCCTAAATACAAGCAAATATTTTTTACCCAATCTTGATGATACGTGGTGGTAATGATCAGTACACAAATCCCACTTGGCTCACCAAATTGTGTTCTTCTAGGTTGAAGGGTTCGTCTACAGTAGCAGTTTTTATATTTAGGTTTTCCTCTGTTCTCTCCTATATAGATAGCTGAATTTGGAACTCTAAATCCAACATGGTTTGTACTAGCTCTTTGAAACTTTACAAAAAAAGTAGTTCTCATATTTGTCTCTATAATTTGTTTCCTCTTCAAGTAGCCTTAAGAAGAGACTGTGGAAAAGCACTTTCATTGAAAGGAGTTGTGAAGCTTCCAAGAAATTATGAGATTCCGAAATACCAGCAAATACTTTTTCACCCAATCTAGCGATACGTGATGGTATTGACAAGTACACAAATCCCACTTGGCTCACCAAATTTTGTTGTTCTAGGTTGAAGCGTTCGTTTACAGTAGCAGTTTTTTTTTTTTTTTTTTTTTTTTTTTTTTTTTTTTAGGTTTCATTCTGTTCTCTCTTATATAGACCGAAAAATTTGGAACTCTAAATCCAACATGGTTTGTAGTAGCTCTTTGAAACTTGACAAAATAAATTAGTTCTCAGTTTTGTCTCTATGGTTTGTATCCTCTTAAAGTAGCCCTAGGCACAGACTGTGGAAAAGCACTTTAATTGAGAGGGGTTGCCAAGCTTCTAAGAAATAACGAGTTTCCAGAATACCAGCTAATATGTTTTCACCCAATCTTTGTGATACTCGGTGGTAATGATTGGTACACAAATACCACTTGGCTCACCCAATTTTGTTCTTCTAGGTTGAAGCGTTCGTTTACAGTAGCAGTTTTTATTTTTAGGTTTCACTCTGTTCTCTCATATTTAGATAGATGAATTTGGAACTCTAAATCCAACATGGTTTGCAGTAGCTCTTCGAAACTTGACGAAATAAAGGAGTTCTCAGTTTCATCTCTATTGTTTGTTTCCTCTTCAAGTTGCCCTAGGCACAGACTTGAAAAAGCACTTTCATTGAGGGGGTTGCCAAGCTTCTAAGAAACAACGAGTTTCCTAAATACCAGCAATTATTTTTTCACCCAATCTTGATGATACTTAGTGGTAATGATAAGTCCACAAATCCCACTTGGCTCACCAAATTTTGTTCTTCTAGGTTTAAGCGTTCGTGTACAGTAGCAGTTTTTATATTTAGGTTTCACTCTGTTTTCTCTTATATAGATAAATGAATTTGGAACTCTAAATCCAACATGGTTTGTAGTAGCTCTTTGAAACTTGACAAAATAAAGGAGTTCTCAGTTTTGTCTCTATGGTTTGTTTCCTCTTCAATTAGCCCTAGGCACAGACTGTGAAAAGCACTTTCATTGAGAGGGGTTGCTAAGCTTCTAAAAAATAATGAGTTTCCAAAATACCAGCAAATATTTTTTCACCCAATCTTGATGATACTTGGTGGTAGTGATCAGTCCACCAATCCCACTTGGCTCACCAAATTTTGTTCTTCTATGTTTAAGCGTTCGTCTACACTAGCAGTTTTTAAATTTAGGTTTCACTCTGCCCTCTCTTTTATAGATAGATGAATTTGGAACTCAAAACCTAACATGGTTTGTAGTAGCTCTTTGAAACTTGACAAAATAAAGGAGTTCTCAGTTTTGTCTCTATGGTTTGTTTCCTCTTCAAGTTGCCCTAGGCACAGACTTGGAAAAGCAATTTCATTGAGAGGGGTTGTCAAGCTTCTAAGAAATAACGAGTTTCCGAAATACCAGCAAATATTTTTTCACCCAATCTTGATGATACTTGGTGGTAATGATCAGTCCACAAATCCCACTTGGCTCACCAAATTTTGTTCTTCTAGGTTTAAGCGTTCATCTACAGTAGCAGTTTTTATATTTAGGTTTCACTCTGTTCTCTCTTATATAGATAAATGAATTTGGAACTCTAAATCCAACATGGTTTGTACTAGCTCTTTGAAACTTCACAAAAAAAGTAGTTCTCAGTTTCGTCTCAATAATTTGTTTCCTCTTCAAGTATCCCTAAGAAGAGACTGTGGAAAAGCACTTTCATTGAAAGGAGTTGTGAAGCTTCCAAGAAATTACGAGTTTCCGAAATACCAGCAAATACTTTTTCACCTAATCTTGATGATACGTGGTGGTAATGACAAGTACACAAATTCCACTTGGCTCACCAAATTTTGTTCTTCTAGGTTGAAGTGTTCGTTTACAGTAGCAGTTTTTATTTTTAGGTTTCATTCTGTTCTCTCTTATATAGATCGAAAAATTTGAAACACTAAATCCAACATGGTTTGTAGAAGCTTTTGAAACTTGACAAAATAAAGTAGTTCTCTGTATTGTCTCTATGGTTTGTATCCTCTTCAAGTAGCCCTAGGCACACTGTGGAAAATCACTTTCATTGAAAGGGGTTGCCAAGCTTCCAAGAAATAACGAGTTTCCGAATTACCAGCAAATATTTTTTTACCCAATCTTGATGATACTTGGTGGTAATGATCTGTACACAAATCCCATTGACTCACCAAATTTTGACACTTCTAGGTTGAAGCATTCGTTTACAGTAGCAGTTTATAATTTTAGGTTTCCCTCTGTTCTCTCCTATGTAGATAGATGAATTTGGAACACTAAATCCAACATGGTTTGTAGTAGCTCTTTGAAACTTGACAAAATAAAGGAGATCTCAGTTTTGTCTCTCTGGTTGGTGTCCTGTTCAAGTAGCCATAGGCACAGACTGTGGAAAAGCACTTTCATTGAGAGGGGTTGCCAATCTTCTAAGAAATAACGAGTTTCCGACATACCAGCAAATATTTTTTCACCCTATCTTGATGATACTTGGTGGTAATGATCAGTACACCAATCCCACTTGGCTCAAAAATTTTGTATTTCTAGGTTGAAGCGTTCGTCTACAGTAGCAGTTTTTATATTTAGGTTTCACTCTCTTCTTTTCTATATAGATAGATGAATTTGGAACTCTAAATCCAACATTGTTTGTAGTAGCTCTTTGAAACTTGACAAAATAAAGGAGTTCTGAGTATTGTCTCTATGGTTTGTTTCCTCTTCAAGTAGCCCTTGGCACAGACTGTGGAAAAGCACTTTCATTGAAGGGGGTTGCCAAGCTTCCAAGAAATAACGAGTTTCCGAAATACCAGCAAATATTTTTTCACCCTATCTTGATGATACTAGGCGATAATGATCAGTACACAAATCCCACTTGGCTCAATAAATTGTGTTCTTCTAGGTTGAAGCGTTCGTCTACAGTAGCAGTTTTTATATTTAGGTTTCCCTCTATTCTCTCCTATATAGATAGAAGAATTTGGAACTCTAAATCCAACATGGTTTGTAGTATCTCCTTGAAACTTGACAAAATAAAGGAGTTCTCAGTTTTGTCTCTATGGTTTGTTTCCTCCTCAAGTAGCCCTAAGCAGAGACTGTGGAAAAGCACTTTCAGTGAAATGGGTTGCCAAGCTTCAAGAATTTAGGAGTTTCCAAAATACCAGCAAATATTTTTTCACACAGTCTTGATGAACGTGGTGGTAATGACAGGTACACAAATCCCACTTGGCTCACCAAGTTTTGTTCTTCTAGGTTGAAGCGTTCGTTTACAGTAGCATTTTTTATTTTTAGGTTTCTCCCTGTTCTCTCCTATATAGATAGATGAATTTGGAAATCTAACTCCAACATGGTTTGTAGTAGCTCTTTGAATATTGACAAAAAGTAGTTCTTAATTTTGTCTCTATGATTTGTTTCCTCTTCAAGTAGTCCTAAGCAGAGACTGTGGAAAAGAACTTTCATTGAAAGGAGTTGCCAAGCTTTCGAGAAATTACGAGTTTCCGAAATACCAGCAAATATTTTTTACCCAATCTTGATGATACGTGGTGGTAATGACATGTACACAAATCCCACTTGGCTTACCAAATTTTGTTCTTCTAGGTTGAAGCGTTCGTTTACAGTAGCAGTTTTTATTTTTAGGTTTCACTTTGTTATCTCCTATATAGATAGATGAATTTGGAATGCTAAATCCAACATGGTTTGTAGTAGCTATTTGAAACTTGACAAAATAAAGGAGTGCTCAGTTTTGTCTCTATGGTTTGTTTCATCTTCTAGTAGCCCTAGGCACAGACTGTGGAAAAGCACTTTCATTGAAAGGGGTTGCCATCTTCCAAGAAAAAACGAGTTTCCGAAATACCACGAAATATTTTTTCACCCAATCTCGATGATACTTGGTGGTAAATATGAGTACAAAAATCCCAGTTGGCTCACCAAATTTTGTTCTTCGAGGTGAAGCGGTCATTTACAGTAGTAGTTTTTATTTTTAGGTTTCACTCTGTTCTCTCCAATATAGATAGAAGAATTTGGAACTCTTAGTCCAACATGGTTTGTAGTAGCTTTTTGAAACTTGACAAAATAAAGGAGTTCTCAGTTTAGTCCCTATGGTTTTTTTCCTCTTCAAGTAGTCCTAAGCAGAGACTGTGGAAAAGCACTTTCATTGAAAGGAGTTGCCAAGCTTCCAAGAAATTACCAGTTTCCGAAATACCAGCAAATATTTTTTCTCCCAATCTTGATGATACGTGCTGGTAATGACAAGTACACAATTCCCACTTGGCTCACCAAATTTTGTTCTTCCAGGTTGAAGCGTTCGTTTACAGTAACAGTTTTTCTTTTTAGGTTTCCCTCTGTTCTCTCCTATATAGAGAGCTGAATTTGGAACTCTAAATCCAACATGGTTTGCACTAGCTCTTTGAAACTTTACAAAAAAAGTAGTTCTCAGTTTTGTCTCAATAATTTGTTTCCTCTTCAAGTAGCCCTAAGAAGAGACTGTGGAAAAGCACTTTCATTGAAAGGAGTTGTGAAGCTTCCAAGAAATTACGAGTTTCCGAAATACCAGCAAATACTTTTTCACCCAATCTTGATGATACGTGTTGGTAATGACAAGTACAGAAATCCCACTTGGCTCACCAAATTTTGTTTTCTAGGTTGAAGCGTTCGTTTACAGTAGCAGTTTTTATTTTTAGGTTTCATTCTGTTCTCTCTTATATAGATCGAAAAATTTGGAACTCTAAATCCAACATGGTTTGTAGTAGCTTTTGAAACTTGACAAAATAAAGTAGTTCTCTGTATTGTCTCTATGGTTTGTTTCCTCTTCAAGTAGCCCTAGGCACAGACTGTGGAAAATCACTTTCATTGAGAGGGGTTGCCAAGCTTCCAAGAAATAACGATTTTCCGAAATACCAGCAAATTTTTTTTACCCAATCTTGATGGTACTTGGTGGTAATGATCTGTACACAAATCCCATTGACTCACCAAATTTTGACACTTCTAGGTTGAAGCATTCGTTTACAGTAGCAGTTTATATTTTTAGGTTTCCCTCTGTTCTCTCCTATGTAGATAGATGAATTTGGAACTCTAAATACAACATGGTTTGTAGTAGCTCTTTGAAACTTGACAAAATAAAGGAGATCTCAGTTTTGTCTCTGGTTGGTTTCCTGTTCAAGTAGCCATAGGCACAGACTGTGGAAAAGCCCTTTCATTGAGAGGGGTTGCCAATTTTCTTAGAAATAACGAGTTTCCGAAATACCAGAAAATATTTTTTCACCCAATCTTGATGATACTTGGTGGTAATGATCAGTACACCAATCCCACTTGGCTCACCAAATTTTGTATTTCTAGGTTGAAGCGTTCGTCTACAGTAGCAGTTTTTATATTTAGGTTTCTCTATGTTCTTTTCTATATAGATAGATGAATTTGGAACTCTAAATCCAACATGGTTTGTAGTAGCTCTTTGAAACTTGACAAAATAAAGGAGTTCTGAGTATTTTCTCTATGGTTTGTTTCCTCTTCAAGTAGCCCTAGGCACAGACTGTGGAAAAGCATTTTCATTGAAGGGGGTTGCCAAGCTTCCAAGAAATAACGAGTTTCCGAAATACCAGCAAATATTTTTTCACCGAATCTTGATGATACTTCGCGATAATGATCAGTACACAAATCCCACTTGGCTCAATAAATTGTGTTCTTCTAGGTTGAAGCGTTCGTCTACAGTAGCAGTTTTTATATTTAGGTTTCCCTCTGTTCTCTCCTATATAGATAGATGAATTTGGAACTCTAAATCCAACATGGTTTGTAGTATCTCCTTGAAACTTGAAAAAATAAAGGAGTTCTCAGTTTTGTCTCTATGGTTTCTTTCCTCCTCAAGTACCCCTAAGCAGAGACTGTGGAAAAGCACTTTCATTGAAATGGGTTGCCAAGCTTTCAAGAAATTAGGAGTTTCCAAAATACCAACAAATATTTTTTCACCCAGTCTTGATGAACGTGGTGGTAATGACAAGTACACAATTCCCACTTGGCTCACCAAGTTTTGTTCTTCTAGGTTGAAGCGTTCGTTTACAGTAGCAGTTTTTCTTTTTAGGTTTCACTCTGTTCTCTCCTATACAGATAGATGAATTTGGAACTCTAAATCCAACATGGTTTGTAGTAGCTCTTTGAAACTTGACAAAATAATGTATTTCTCAGTTTTGTCTTATGGTTTGTTTCCTCTTCAAGTAGCCCTAGGCACAGACTGTGGAAAAGCACTTTCATTGAGAGGGGTTGCCAAGCTTGTAAGAAATAAAAATTTCCGAAATACCAGCAAATATTTTTCACCCAATCTTGATGATACGTGGTGGTAATGATCAGTACACAAATCCCACTTGCCTCACCAAATTTTGTTCTTCTAGGTTGAAGCGTTCGGCTATAGTATCAGTTTTTATGTTTAGGTTTCACCCTGCTCTCTCCTATATAGATAGATGAATTTGGAACTCTAATTCAAACATGGTTTGGAGTAGCTCTTTGAAACTTGACAAAATAAAGGAGTTCTCAGTTTTGTCTCTATGGTTTGTTTCCTCTTCAAGTAGTCCTAAGCAGAGACCGTGGAAAAGCACTTTCATTGAAAGGGGTTGCCAAGCTTCAAAGAAATTACGAGTTTCCGAAATACCAGCAAATATTTTTTCACCCTCTCGATGATACTTGGTGGTAATGATCGGTACACAAATCCCACTTGGCTCAAAAAATTTTGTTCTTCTAGTTTGAAGCTTTCGTTTACAGTAGCATTTTATATTTTTAGGTTTCCCTCTGTTCTCTCCTATATAGATAGATGAATTTGGAACTCTAAATCCAACATCGTTTGTAGTAGCTCTTTGAAACTTGACAATGCAAAGTAGTTCTCAGTTTTGTCTCTATGGTTTGTATAATCTTCAAGTAGCCCTAATCAGATACTGTGGAAAAGCACTTTCATTGAAAGGGGTTGCCAAGCTTCCAAGAAATTACGAGTTTCTTAAATACCAGCAAATATTTTTTCACCCAATCTTGATGTTACTTGGTGGTAATGATCAGTACACAAATCAAACTTGACTCACCAAATTTTGTTCTTGTAGGTTGAAGCGTTCGTCTAGAGTAGCAGTTTTTATATTTAGGTTTCACTCTATTCTCTCCTGTAGAGATAGATGAATTTGGAACTCTAAATCCAACATGGTGTGTAGTAGCTCTTTGAAACTTGACAAAATAAAGGAGTTCTCAGTTTTGTCTCTATGGTTTGTTTCCTCTTCAAGTAGCCTTAGGCACAGACTGTTTAAAAGCACTTTTATTCGAGGGATTGCCAAGCTTCTAAGAAATAACGAGTTTCCGAAATACCAGCAAATATTTTTTCACCCAATCTTGATGATACTTTTGGTAATGAACAGTACACAAATCCCACTTGGCTCACCAAATTTTGTTCTTCTAGGTTGAAGCGTTCGTCTACAGTAGCAGTATTTATATTTAAGTTTCCCTCTGTTCTCTCCTATATAGATAGATGAATTTGGAACTCTAAATCCATCATGGTTTGTAGTAGCTCTTTGAAACTTGACAATACAAAGTAGTTCTCAGTTTTGTCTCTATGGTTTGTATAGTCTTCAAGTAGCCCTAAGCGGAGACTGTGGAAAAGCACTTTCATTGAAAGGAATATCCAAGCTTCCAAGAAATTGCGAGTTTCTTAAATACCAGCAAATATTTTTACACCCAATCTTGATGATACGTGGTGGTAATGACAAGTACACAAATCCCATTTGGCTCACCAAATTTTGTTCTTCTAGGTTGAAGCGTTCGTCTACAGTAGCAGTTTCTAATTTAGGTTTCCCTCTGTTATCTCTTATATAGATAGATGAATTTAAAACTCTAAATCCAACATGGTTTGCAGTAGCTCTTTGAAACTTGACCAAAAAAAGTAGTTTTCAGTTTTGTCTCTATGGTTTGTTTCCTCTTCAAGTAGCCCTAAGCAGAGACTGTGGTAAAGCACTTTCATTGAAAAGGGTTGCCAATCTTCCAAGAAATTACGAGTTTCCGAAATACCAGTAAATATTTTTTCACCCAGTCTTGATGATACTTCGTGGTAATGACAAGTACACAAATCCCATTTGGCTCACCAAATTTTGTTCTTCTAGGTTGAAGCGTCATCTACAGTAGCAGTTTCTATATTTAGGTTTCCCTCTGTTATCTCTTATACAGATAGATGAATTTAAAACGCTAAATCCAACATGGTTTGTAGTAGCTCTTTGAAACTTGACCAAAAAAAGTAGTTTTCACTTTTATCTCTATGGTTTGTTTCCTCTTCAAGTAGCCCTAAGCAGAGACTGTGGTAAAGCACTTTCATTGAAAGGGGTTCCCAAGCTTCCAAGAAATTACGAGTTTCCGAAATACCAGCAAATATTTTTTCACCCAATCTTGATGATACTTGGAAGTAATGATCAGTACACCAATCCCACTTGGCTCACCAAATTTTGTTCTTCTATGTTGAAGCGTTCGTCTACAGTACCAGTTTTAATATTAGGTTTCACTCTGTTTTCTTCTACATAGATAGATGAATTTGGAACTCTAAATCCAACATGGTTTGTAGTAGCTTTTTGAAACTTGACAAAATAAAGGAGTTCTCAGTTTTGTCTCTTTGATTTGTTTCCTCTTCATGTAGCCTTAAGCAGAGACTGTGGAAAAGCACTTTCATTGAAAGGGGTTGCCAAGCTTCCAAGAAATTATGAGTTTCGGAAAAACCAGCAAATACTTTTTCACCCAATCTAGATGATACGTGGTGGTAATGACAAGTACACAAATCCCACTTGGCTCACCAAAATGTTCTTTTAGGTTGAAGCGTTCGTTCACAGTAGCAGTTTTTATTTTCAGGTATCACTTTGTTCTCTCCTATATAGATAGATGAATTTGGAACTCTAAATCCAACATGGTTTGCAGTAGCTCTCTGAAACTTGACAAATTAAAGGAGTTCTCTGTTTTGTCTCTATGGTTTGTTTCCTCTTCATGTATCCCTAGGCACAGACTGTGGAAAAGCACTTTCATTGAGAGGGGTTGCCAAGCTTCTAAGAAATAACGAGTTTCCAAAATACGAGCAAGTATTTTTTCACCCAATATTGATGATACTTGGTGGTAATGATCAGTACGCCTATCCCACTTGGCTCACCAATTTTGTTCTTCTAGGTTGAAGCGGTCGTCTACAGTATCAGTTTTATTTAGGTTTCACTCTGTTCTCTCCTATATAGATAGATGAATTTGGAACTCTAAATCCAACATGGTTTGTAGTAGCTCTTTGACACTTGACAAAAAAAAGGAGTTCTCAGTTTTGTCTCTATGGTTTGTTGCCTGTTCAATTAGCCCTAGGCACAGACTGTGGAAAAGCACTTTCATTGAGAAGTGTTGCCAACCTTCTAAGAAATAACGAGTATCTGAAGTACCAGCAAATATTTTTTCACCCAATGTTGATGAAACTTGGTGGTAATGATCCGTAAACAAATCCCACTTGACTCACTAAATTTAGTTCTTTTAGTTGAAGCGTTCGTGTACAGTAGCAGTTTATATATTAGGTTTCCCGCTGTTCTCTTCAATATACATAGATGAATGTGGAACTCTAAATCCAACATAGTTTGTAGTAGCTCTTTGAAACTTGACCAAAATAAAGGAGTTCTCAGATTTGTCTCTTTGATTTGTTTCCTCTTTTATTCGCCCAAAGCAGAGACTGTGGAAAAGCACTTTCATTGAAAGGGATTGCCCGCTTCCAAGAAATACTAGTTTCTGAAATACCAGCAAATATTTTTTCACCCAATCTTTATGATACTTGGTGGTAATGAAAAGTACACAAATCCCACTTGCTCACCAAATTTTGGTCTTCTAGGTTGAAGCATTCATTTACAGTAGCAGTTATATTTTAGGTTTCCCTCTGTTCTCTCCTATATAGATAGATGAATTTGGAACTGTAAATCCAACATGGTTTGTAGTAGCTCTTTGAAACTTGACAAACTAAAGGAGTTCTCAGTTTTGTTTCTATGGTTTGTTTCCTCTTCAAGTAGCCCTAGGCACAGACTGTGGAAAAGCACTTTTAATGAGAGGGGATGAAAGCTTCTAAGAAATAACGAGTTTCCGAAATACCAGCAAATATTTTTCACCCAATCTTGATGATACTTTGTGGTAATGATCAGTACAGCAATCCCACTTTTCTCACCAAATTTTCTTCTTCTAGGTTGAAGCGTTTGTCTACAGTAGCAGTTTTTATATTTAGGTTTCACTCTGTTCTCTTCTATATAGATAGATGAATTTGGAACTCTAAATCCAACATGGATTGTAGTAGCTCTTTGAAACTTGAAAAAATAAAGGTGTTCTCAGTTTTGTCTCTATGGTTGTTTCCTCTTCCGTAGCCCTAGGCACAGACTGTTGAAAACACTTTCATTGAGAGGGGTTGCCAAGCTTCTAAGAAATAACAAGTTTCCGAAATACCAGCAAATATTTTTTCATGCAATCTTGATGATACTTGGTGGTAATTATAAGTACACAAATCCCACTTGGCTCACAAATTTTGCTCTTCTAGGTTGAAGCGTTCGTTTACAGTAGCAGTTTTTACATTTAGGTTTCCCTCTGTTATCTCCTATATAGATAGATGAATTTGGAACTCTAAATCCAACATGGTTGTAGTAGCTCTTTGAAACTTGACAAAATAAAATGTTCTCAGTTTTGTCTCTATGGTTTGTTTCCTCTTCACATAGCCCTAGGCACAGACTGGGGAAAAGCACCTTCATTGAGAGGGGTTGCCAAGCTTCTAAGAAATAACGAGTTTCTGAAATACCAGCAAATATTTTTTCACGCAAACTTGATGATACTTGGTGGTAATGATCAGTACACAAATCCCACTTGGCTCACCGAATTGTGTTCTTCTAGGTTTGAAGCGTTCGTTTACAGTAGCACTTTTATGTTTAGGTTTCACCCTGTTCTCTTTTATATAGAAAGATGAATCTATAACTCTATATTCAACATCGTTTGTAGTAGTTCTTTGAAACTGGACAAAATAAAGTAGTTCTCAGTTTCTTCTCTATGGTTTGTTTCCTCTTCAAGTAGCCCTAGGCACAGACTGTGGAAAAGCAACTTTCATTGAAAGGGTTGCCAAGCTTCAAAAATAACGAGTTCCAAAATACCTGCAAATATTTTTTACCCAATCTTGATCATACTTGGTGGTAATGATCGGTACATAAATCCCACTTGACTCACTAAATTTTGTTCTTCTAGGTGAAGCTTTCTTTACAGTCGCAGTTTCTATTTTGAGGTTTCACTATGTTCTCTCCTATATAGATAGATGAATTTGGAACTCTAAAATCCAACATGGTTTGTAGTAGCTCTTTGAAACTTGACGAAATAAAGGAGTTCTCAGTTTTGTCTTATAGTTCTTTCCTCTTCAAGTAGCCCTAGGCACAGACTGTGGAAAAGCACTTTCATTGAGAAGGGGTTGCCAAGCTTCTAAGAAATAACGAGTTTCCGATATAACCGAAAATATTTTTTCACCCAATCTTGATGATACTTGGTGGTAATGATCAGTACACAAATCCCACTTGGCTCACCAAATTTTCTTCTTCTAGTTTGAAGCGTTCGTCTACAGTAGCAATTTTTATATTTAGGTTTCACTCTGTTCTCTCCTATATAGATAGATGAAGTTGGAAATAAATCCAACATGGTTTGTAGTATTACTTTGAAAATTGAGAAAATAAAGGAGTTCTCAGTTTTGTCTCTATGGTTTGTTTCCTCTTCAAGTAGCCCTTTCACAGACTGTGGAAAAGCACCTTTCATTGAAAGGAGTTGAAAAGCTTCCAGAAATTGCGAGTTTCTGAAATACCAGCAAATACATGTTCACCCAATCTTGATGATACGTGGTGGTAATGACAAGTACACAAATCCCACTTGGCTCAATATATTTTGTCCTCTAGGTTGAAGCGTTCGTTTACAGTAGCATTTTTTATTTTTAGGTTTCAATTTGTTCTCTCCTATATAGATAGATGAATTTGGAACTTTAAATCCAACATGGTTTGTAGTAGCTTTTGAAACTTGACAAAGTAAAGGAGTTCTAAGATTTTGTCTCTATGGTTTGTTTCCTCTTCAAGTAGCCCTAGGCACAGACTGTGGAACACCACTTTCATTGAGAGAGGTTGCCAAGCTTCTAAGAATAACGAGTTACCGAAATACAAACAAATATTTTTTCACCCAATCTTGATGATACTTGGTGGTAATGATCAGTACACAAATCCCACTTGGCTCACCAAATTTTGTTCTTCTAGTTGAATGTTCGTCTACAGTAGCAATTTTTATATGTGGGTTTCACTCTGTTCTCTCCTATATAAATAGATGAATTTGGAACTCTAAAATCCAACATGGTTTGTAGTAGCTCTTTGAAACTTGACAAATTAAAGAAGTTCTCAGTTTTGTCTCTATGTTTGTTTCCTCTTCAGGTAGCCCTAAGCAGAGACTGTGGAAAAGCACTTCCATTGAAAGTGGTTGCAAATCTTCTAAGAAATAACAAGTTTCCGAAATACCAGCAAATATTTTTTCACCCAATCTTGATGATACTTGGTGGTAATGATCGGTACAGAAATCCCAAATGACTCACCAAATTTTGTTCTTCTAGTTTGAATCGGTCGTTTACACTAGCAGTTTATATTTTTAGTTTCCTCTTTTCTCTCCATAATAGATAGCTGAATTTGGATCTCTAAATCCAACATGGTTTGTAGTAGCTCTTTGAAACCTTGACAAAATAAAGGAGTTCTCAGTCTTGTCTCTATGATTTGTTTCCTCTTCAATAGAGCCCTAGGCACAGACTGTGGAAAATCACTATCATTGAGAGGGGTTGCCAAGCTTCTAAGAAATAACGAGTTTCCGAAATATCAGCAAATATTTTTTCACCCAATCTTGATGATACTTAGTGGTAATGATCGGTACTCAAAGCCAACTTGACTCACAAAATTTTGTTCTTCTAAGTTGAAGCGTTCCTTTACAGTAGCAGTTTAATTTTAGTTTCCCTCTGTTCTCTCATATATAGATAGATGAATTAGGAACTCTAAATCCAACATGGTTTGTAGTCGCTATTTGAAACTTGACAAAACAAAGGAATTCTCAGTTTTGTCTCTATGATTTTGTTTCCTCTTCAAGTAGACCAAAGCAGAGAGTGTGGAAAAGCACTTTCATTGAAAGGGGTTGCCAAGCTTCCAAGAAATTAACGAGTTTCCAAAATACCAGCAAATATTTTTTCACCCAATCTTGATGATACTGGGTGGTAATGATCCGTACACAATCCCACTTGACTCATCACATTTTGTTCTTCTATTTTGAAGCGTTCATTCACAGTAGCAGTTATATTTTTAGGTTTCCCTCTGTTCTCTCCAAATATAGATAGATGAATTTGGAACTCTAAATCCAACATGGTTTGTAGTAGCTCTCTGAAACTTGACAAAATAAAGGAGTTTCTCATTTTTGTGTCTATGATTTGTTTACTCTTCAAATTAGCCCTAAGCAGAGTCTGTGGAAAAGCCGTTTCACTGAAAAGGGAGTTGCCAAGCTTCCAAAAAATTAAGAGTTTCCGAAATACCAGCAAATACTTTTTCACCCAATCTTGATGATACGTGGTGGTATGACAAGTACACAAATCTCACTTGGCTCACCAAATTTTGTTCTTCAAGGTTGAAGCGTTCCTTTACAGTATAGTTTTATTTTAGGTTTCACTTTGTTCTCTCCTATATAGATAGATGAATTTGGAACTCTAAATCCAACATGGTTTGTAGTAGCTCTTTGAAACTTGGCAAATAAAGGCATTCTCAGTTTTGTCTCTATGGGTTGTTTCCTCTTCAAGTAGCCCTAGGCACAGACTGTGGAAAAGCACTTAATTGAGAGGGTTGCCAAGCTTCAAAGAAATAACGAGTTTTCGAAATACCAGCAAATATTTTTCACCCAATCTGATGATACTTGGTGGTAATGATCAGTACACCAATCCCACTTGACTCACCCAATTTTGTTCTTCTAGGTTGAAGCGTTCGTTTAGGAGTAGCATTTTCTACTTTTAGGTTTCACTCTGTTCTACCCTATATAGATAGATGACTTTGGAACTCTAAATCCAACATGGTTTGTAGTAGCTCTTTGAAACTTGACAAAAAAAGTAGTTCTCAGTTTTGTCTCTATGGTTTATTTCCTCTTCAAGTAGCCCTAAGCAGAGACTGTGAAAAGCACTTACATTGAAATGGGTTTGCCAAAACATCTAAGAAATTACAAGTTTCCGAAATACAGGCAAATATTTTTTCACCCAACCTGGATGATACGTGGGGGTAATGACAAGTACACAAATCCCACTTGGCTCAACATGTTGTGTTCTTCTAGGTTGAAGAGTTCCTCTACAGTAGCAGTTTTTATATGTGGGTTTCACTCTGTTCTCTCTTACATAGATAGATAAATTTAAACTCTAAATCCAACACGGTTTGTAGTAGCTATTTGAAAGTTGACAAACTAAAGTAGTTCTCAGTATTGTCTCTATGGTTTGTTTCCTCTTCAAGTAGCCCTAAGCAGAGACTGTGGAAAAGCACTTTCATTGAAAGGGGTTGCCAAGCTTCCAAAAATAACGATTTTCCGAAATACCAGCAAATATTTTTTCACCCAATCTTGATGATACTTGGTGGTAATGAAAAGTACACGAATCCCACCTTGGCTCACCTAATTTTGTTCTTCTAGGTTGAAGCGTTCGTTACAGTAGCAGTTTTTAATTTTTAGGTTTCAGTCTGTTCTCTCCTATATAGATAGATGAATTTGGAACTCTAAATCCAACATGGTTTGTAGTAGCTCTTTAAACTTGACAAAATAAAGGAGTTCTCAGTTTTGTCTGTATGATTTGTTTCCTTTTCAAGTAGCCCTAAGCAGAGACTGTGGAAAAGCACCTTCCTTGAAAGGTGTAGCCAAGCTTCAAGAAATTACGAGTTTCCGAAGTACCAGCAAATATTTTTTCACCCCAGTCTTGATGATACGTGGTGCTAATGACAAGACAACAAATCCCACTTGCCTCACCAAATTTTGTTCTTCTAGGTTGAAGCATTCGTTTACAGTAGCAGTTTTTATTTTTAGGTTTCCTCTGTTCTCTCCTATATTGATAGATGAAATTGAAACTCTAAATTCAACATGGTTTGCAGTAGTTCTTGAAACTTGACAAAATAAAGTAGTTCTCAGTTTTTTCTCTATGGTTTGTTTCCTCTTCAAGTAGCCTAGGCACAGACTGTGGAAAATCACTTTCCTAGAAAGGGGATGCCAAGCTTCCAAGAAATAACGAGTTTAAAAATTGCCAGCAAATATTTATTTACCCAATCTTGATGATACTTGGTGGTAATGATCGGTACACAAATCCCTTGACTCACCAAATTTTGTTCTTCTAGTTTGAAGTGTTCGATTATGTAGCAGTTTATATTTTTAGGTTTCCCTCTGTTCTCTCTATATAGATAGTTGAATTTCTAACTCTAAATCCAACATGGTTTGTAGTAGCTCTTTGAAACTTGACAAAAAAAAGTAGCTCTCACTTTTGTCTCTATGATTTGTTCCTCTTCAAGTAGCCCTAAGCAGAGACTGTGGAAAAACTCTTTCATTGAAAGGAGTTGAAAAGCTTCAAAGAAATTGCGAGTTTCCGAAATACCAGCAAATACATTTTCACCCAATCTTGATGATACGTGGTGGTAATGACAAGTACACAAATCCCACTTGGCTCAATATATTTTGTTCCTCTAGGTTGAAGCGTTCGTTTACAGTAGCATTTTTTATTTTTAGGTTTCACTTTTCTCCTATATAGATAGATGAATTTGGAACTTTAAATCCAACATGGTTTGTAGTAGCTTTTTGAAACTTGACAAAGTAAAGGAGTTCTAAGATTTTGTCTCTAAGGTTTGTTTCCTCTTCAAGTAGCCCTAGGCACAGACTGTGGAAAACCACTTTCATTGAGAGAGGTTGCCAAGCTTCTAAGAAATAACGAGTTACCGAAATACAAACAAATATTTTTTCACCCAATCTTGATGATACTTGGTGGTAATGATCAGTACACAAATCCCACTTGGCTCACCAAATTTTGTTCTCTAGGTTGAATGGTTCGTCTACAGTAGCAGTTTTTATATGTGGGTTTCACTCTGTTCTCTCCTATATAAATAGATGAATTTGGAACTCTAAATCCAACATGGTTTGTAGTAACTCTTTGAAACTTGACAAAAAAAGTAGTTCTCAGTTTTGTCTCTATGGTTTGTTACTCTTCAAGTAGCCCTAAGCAGAGGCTGTGGAAAAGCACTTTCATTGAAAGGGTTGCCAAGCTTCCAAGAAATTACGAGTTTCTGAAGTACCAGCAAATATTTTTTCACCCAATCTTGATGATACGTGGTGGTAATGACAAGTACACAAATCCCACTTGGCTCATGAATTTTTGTTTTTCTAGGTTGAAGCGTTCGTTTACAGTAGCAGTTTTTATTTTTAGGTTTCCCTTTGTTCTCTCTATATAGATACAT
>NW_027514660.1:46812-87024 GCF_048772815.1 Callospermophilus lateralis | reverse complement strand
AGAGAAACAGAGTGAAAACCTAAAAAATATAAACTGCTGCTGTAATAGAACGCTTCAAGCTAGAAGAACAAAATTTGATGAGTCAAGTGGGATTTGTGTACCGATCATGACCACCAAGTATCATCAAGATTGGGTGAAAAAATATTTGCTGGTGGTTTGGAAACTCCTTATTTCTTGGAAGCTTGGCAACCGCTCTCAATGAAAGTGCTTTTCCACAGTCTGTGCCTAGGGCTACTTGAATAGGAAAAAACCGTAGAGACAAAACTGAGAACTCCTTTATTTTGTCAAGTTTCAAAGAGCGACTACAAACCAAGTTGGATTTCGAGGTCCAAATTCATCTATCTATGTAGGAGAGAACAGAGGGAAAACCTAAATATAAAAGCGACTACTGTAGACGAACGCTTCAACCTAGAAGAACATAATTTGGGGAGCCAAGTGGATTTGTTTCCCGATCATTACCACCAAGTATCATCAAGATTTTGTGAAAAAATATTTGCTGGTATTTCGGAAACTCTTTATTTCTTAGAAGCTTGGCAACCCCTCTCAATTAATGTGCTTTTCCAAAGTCTGTGCCTAGGGCTACTTGAAGAGGAAACAAACCATAGAGACAAAACTGACAAGTCCTTTATTTTGTCAAGTTTCAAAGAGCTACTACAAACCATGTTGGATTTAGAGTTCCAATTTCATCTATCTATATAGTAGAGAACACAGTGAAACCAAAAATAAAAACTGCAACTGTAAACGAACGCTTCCACCTAGAAGAACAAAATTTGGTGAGCCAAGTGGGATTTGTGTACTGATCATTACCACCAAGTATCATCAAGATTGGGTGAAAAATTATTTGCTGGTATTTCAGAAACTCGTTATTTCTTAGAAGCTTGGCAACCCCTCTCAATGAAAGTGCTTTTCCACACTTTGTGCCTAGGGCTACTTGAAGAGGAAACAACCATAGAGACAAAACTGAGAACTCCTTTATTTTGTCAAGTTTCAAAGGGCTACTACAAACCATGTTGGATTTAGAGTTCCAAATTCATCTATCTATATAGGAGAGAACAGAGGGAAACCTAAAAATATAACTGCTACTGTAAACGAACGCTTCCACCTAGAAGAACAAAATTTGGTGAGCCAAGTGGGATTTGTGTACTGATCATTACCACCAAGTATCATCAAGATTGGGTGAAAAAATTATTTGCTGGTATTTCAGAAACTCGTTATTTCTTAGAAGCTTGGCAACCCCTCTCAATGAAAGTGCTTTTTCACACTTTGTGCCTAGGGCTACTTGAAGAGGAAACAACCATAGAGACAAAAACTGAGAACTCCTTTATTTTGTCAAGTTTTCAAAGGGCTACTACAAACCATGTTGGATTTAGAGTTCCAAATTCATCTATCTATATAGGAGAGAACAGAGGGAAACCTAAAATATAAACTGCTACTGTAAACGAATGCTTCAACCTAGAAGAACAAAATTTGGTGGGCCAAGTGGGATTTGTGTCCTTGTCATTACGACCACGTATCATCCAGATTGGGTGAAAAAATATTTGCTGGTATTTCGGAAACTCGTAATTTCTTGGAAGCTTGGCAACCCATTTCAATGAAAGTGCTTTTCCACAGTCTCTGCTTAGGGCTAATTGAAGAGGAATCAAATTATAGAGACAAACCTGAGAACTCCTTTATTATGTCAAGTTTCGAAGAGCTACTACAAACCATGTTGGATTAAGAGTTCCAAATTAATCTATCTATATAGGAGAGAACAGAGGGAAACCTAAAAATAAAACCTGCTACTGTAAACGAACGCTTCAACCTAGAAGAACAAAATTTGGTGAGCCAAGTGGGATTTTTGTACTGATCATTACCACCACGTATCATCAAGATTGGGTGAAAAAATATTTGCTGGTATTTCGGAAATTTGTAGTTTCTTGGAAGCTTGGCAACCCCTTTCAATGAAAGTGCTTATCCACAGGTTCTGCTTAGGGCTACTTGAAGAGGAAACAAATAATAGAGACAAAACTTAGAATTCCTTTATTTTGTCAAGTTTCAAAGAGCTACTCCAAACCATGTTGGATTTAGAGTTCCAAATTCATCTATCTATATAGGAGAGAACAGAGGAAAACCTAAAAATATAAACTACTACTCTAAAAGAACGCTTCAAACTAGAAGAACAAAATTTGGTGAGTCAAGTGGGATTTTTGTTCCGATCATTACCACCAAGTATCATCAAGATTGGGTGAAAAAATATTTGCGGGTATTTCGGGAACTCGTTATTTTTTTGGAAGCTTGGCAACCCCTTTTAATGAAAGTGCTTTTCCACAGTCTCTGCTTAGGGCTGCTTGAAGAAAAACAAACCATAGAGACAAAACTGAGAACTACTTTTTTGTCAAGTTTCAAAGAGCTACTACAAACCATGTTGGATTTAGAGTTCCAAACTCATCTATCTATATAGGAGAGAAACAGAGTGAAACCTAAAAAATATAAAGTGCTATTGTAAAAGAACGCTTCAACCAAGAAGAACAAAATTTGGTGAATCAAGTGGGATTTGTGTCCCCATCATTACCACCAAGTATCATCAAGATTGGGTGAAAAAATATTTGCTGGTATTTTGGAAAACTCGTTATTTTCTTGGAAGCTTGGCAACCCCTTTCAATGAAAGTGCTTTTCCACAGTCTCTGCTTAGGGGTACTTGAGGACGAAACAAACCATATAGGAAAAACTGAGAACTCCTTTATTTTGTCAAGTTTCAAAGAGCGACTACAAACCAAGTTGGATTTAGAGTTCCAAATTCATCTATCATTATATAGGAGAGAACAGAGGGAAACCTAAATGTAATAATGACTACTGTAGACGAACACTTCAACCTAGAATAACATAATTTGGTGAGCCAAGTGGGATTATTGGACTGATCATGACCACCAAGTATCATCAACATTGGTTGAAAAAATATTTGCTGGTATTTCGGAAACTCGTTATTTCTTAGCAGCTTGGCAAACCCCTCTCAATGAAACAGCTTTTCCACAGTCTGTGCCTAGGGCGACTTGAAGAGGAAACAACCATAGAGACAAAACTGTGAACTCCTTTATTTTGTCAAGTTTCAAAGAGCTACTACAAACCATGTTGGATTTAGAGTTCCAAATTCATCTATCTATATAGGAGAGAACAGAGGGAAACCTAAATATAAAAACGACTACTGTAGACGAACGCTTCAATCTAGAAGAACAAAATTTGGTGAGCCAAGTGGGATTTGTGTACTGATCATTATCACCAAGTATCATCAAGATTGGGTGAAAAAATATTTGCTGGTATTTCGGAAACTCTTTATTTCTTAGAAGCTTGGCAACCCTTCTCAATGAAAGTGCTTTTCCACAGTCTGTGCCTACGGCTACTTGAAGAGGAAACAACCATAGAGACAAAACTGAGAACTCCTTTATTTTGTCAAGTTTCAAAGGGCTACTACAAACCATGTTGGATTTAGAGTTCCAAATTCATCTATCTATATAGGAGAGAATAGAGGGAAACCTGAAAATATAAACTGCTACTGTAAACGAATGCTTCAACCTAGAGGAACAAAATTTGGTGGGCCAAGTGGAATTTGTGTCCTTGTCATTACGACCACGTATCATCCAGATTGGGTGAAAAATATATGCTGGTATTTCGGAAACTCGTAATTTCTTGGAAGCTTGGCAACCCCTTTCAATGAAAGTGCTTTTCCACAGTCTCTGCTTAGGTCTACTTGAAGAGGAAACAAATTATAGAGACAAACCTGAGAAGTCCATCATTATGTCAAATTTCAAAGAGCTACTACAAACCTTGTTGGATTTAGAGTTCCAATTTCATCTATCTACATATGAGAGAACAGAGTGAAACCTAACCATAAAACTGCTACTGTAGACGAACACTTCAACCTAGAAGAACAAAATTTGGTGAGCCAAGTGGGATTTGTGTACTGATCATTACCACCAAGTATCATCAAGATTGGGTGAAAAAATATTTGCTGGTATTTCGGAAACTCGTTATTTCTTAGAAGCTTGGCAACCCCTCTCAATGAAAGTGCTTTTCCAAAGTCTTTGCCTAGGGCTACTTGAAGAGGAAACAAACCATAAAGAAAAAATGAGAACTCCTTTATTTTGTCAAGTTTCAAAGAGCTACTACCAACCATGTTGGATTTAGAGTTCCAAATTCATCTATCTATATAGGAGAGAACAGAGTGAAACCAAAAGTAAAAACTGCAACTGTAAACGAACGCTTCCACCTAGAAGAACAAAATTTGGTGAGCCTAGTGGGATTTGTGTACTTGTCATTGCTACCACGTATCATCAAGATTGGGTGAAAAAATATTTGCTGGTATTTCGGAAATTCATAATTTATTGGAAGCTTGGCAACCCCTTTTAATGAAAGTGCTTTTCCACAGTCTCTGCTTAGGGCTGCTTGAAGAAAAAACAAACCATAGAGACAAAACTGAGAACTACTTTTTTTGTCAAGTTTCAAAGAGCTACTACAAACCATGTTGGATTTAGAGTTCCAAACTCATCTATCTATATAGGAGAGAACAGAGTGAAACCTAAAAATATAAAGTGCTATTGTAAAAGAACGCTTCAACCTAGAAGAACAAAATTTGGTGAGTGAAGTGGGATTTGTGTCCCCATCATTACCATCAAGTATCATCAAGATTGGGTGAAAAAATATTTGCTGGTATTTCGGAAACTCGTTATTTCTTGGAAGCTTGGCAACCCCTTTCAACGAAAGTGCTTTTCCACCGTCTCTGCTTATTGCTACTTGAAGAGGCAACAAACCATAGAGGCAAAACTGAGAACACCTTTATTTTGTCAAGTTTCAAAGAGCGACTACAAACCAAGTCGGATTTAGAGTTCCAAATTCATCTATCATTATATAGGAGAGAACAGATGGAAACCTAAATGTAAAAACGACTACTGTAGACGAACTCTTCAACCTAGAATAACATAATTTGGTGAGCCAAGTGGGATTTGTGGACTGATCATTACCACCAAGTATCATCAAGATTGGTTGAAAAAATATTTGCTGGTATTTCGGAAACTCGTTATTTCTTAGCAGCTTGGCAACCATTCTCAAAGAAACAGCTTTTCAACAGTCTGTGCCTAGGGCTACTTGAAGAGGAAACAACCAGAGAGACAAAACTGTGAACTCCTTTATTTTGTCAAGTTTCAAAGAGCTACTACAAACCATGTTGGATATAGATTTCCAAATTCATCTATCTATATAGGAGAGAACAGAGGGAAACCTAAAAATAAAAACTGCTAATGTAAACGAATGCTTTAAACTAGAAGAACAAAATTTGGTGAGCCAAGTGGGATTTGTGTACCGATCATTACCAGGAAGTATCATCAAGATTGGGTGAAAAAATATTTGCTGGTGTTTTGGAAACTCCTTATTTCTTGGAAGCTTGGCAACCGCTCTCAATGAAAGTGCTTTTCCACAGTCTGTGCCTAGGGCTACTTGAATAGGAAAAAACCGTAGAGACAAATCTGAGAACTCCTTTATTTTGTCAAGTTTCAAAGAGCTACTACAAACCATGTCGGATTAAGAGTTCCAAATTCATCTATCTATATAAGAGAGAACATAGTGAAACCTACATATAAAAACTGCTACTGTAAAAGAACGCTTCAACCTAGAAGCACAAAATTTGGTGAGTCAAGTGGGATTTGTGTACCGATCATTACCACCAAGTATCATCAAATTTGGGTGAAAAAATATTTGCGGGTATTTCGAGAACTCGTTATTTTTCGAAGCTTGGCAACCCCTTTCAATGAAAGTGCTTTTCCACAGTCTCTGCTTAGGGCTACTTGAAGAGGAAACAAACCATAGAGACAAAACTGAGAACTACTTTTTTTTGTCAAGTTTCAAAGAGCGACTATAAACCATGTTGGATTTAGAGTTCCAAATTCATCTATCTATATAAAAGAGAACAGAGGGAAACCTAAATATAAAAACGACTACTGTAGACGAACGCTTCAACCTAGAAGAACAAAATTTGGTGAGCCAAGTGGGATTTGTGTACCGATCATTACCACCACGTATCATCAAGATTGGGTGAAAAAATATTTGCTGGTATTTCGGAAACTCGTAATTTCTTGGAAGCTTGACAACCCCTTTCAATAAAAGTGCTTTTCCACAGTCTCTGCTTAGGGCTACTTGAAAAGGAAAAAATCATAGAGACAAAACTGAGAATTCCTTTATTTTGTCTATTTTCAAAGAGCTACTACAAACTATGTTGGATTTAGAGTTCCAAATTCATCTATCTATATAGGAGAGAACACTGGGAAACCTAAAAATATAAACTGCTACTGTAAAAGAACGCTTCAAACAAGAAGAAGAAAATTTGGTGAGTCAAGTGGGATTTGTGTAACGATCATTACCACCAAGTATCATCAAGATTGGGTGAAAAAATATTTGCTGGTATTTCGGAAAACTCGTAATTTTCTTGGAAGCTTGGCATCCCCTTTCAATCAAAGTGCTTTTCCACAGTCTCTGCTTAGGGATACTTGAAGAGGAAACAAACCATAGAGAGAAAACTGAGAACTTCTTTATTTTGTCAAATTTCAAATCACTACTACAAACCATGTTGGATTTATTGTTCCAAATTTATCTATCTATATACGAGAGAACAGAGTGAAACCTAAATATAAAAACTGCTACTGTAGACGAACGCTTAAACCTAGAAGAACAAAATCTGGTGAGCCAAGTGGGATTTGTGTACTTGTCATTACCACCAAGGATCATCAAGATTGGGTGAAAAAATATTTGCTGGTATTTCGGAAACTCGTAGTTTCTTGGAAGCTTGGCAACCTCTTTCAATGAAAGTGCTTTTCTTCAGTATCTGCTTAGGGCTACTTGAAGAGGAAACAAATTATAGAGAAAAAACTGAGAACTCCTTTATTTTGTCAAGTTTCAAAGAGCTACTACAAACCATGTTGGATTTAGAGTTCCAAATTCATCTATCTATATAGGAGAGAACAGAGTGAAACCTAAATATAAAAACTGCTACTGTAGAAGAACGCTTCAACCCAGAAGAACAAAATTTGGTGAGCCATTGGGATTTGTGTACTTGTCATTACCACAACGTATCATCAAGATTGGGTGAAAAAATATTTGGTGGTATTTCAGAAAATCGTTATTTCTTAGACGCTTGGCAACCCCTCTCAATGAAAGTGCTTTTCCACAGAGTGTGTCTAGGGCTACTTGAATAGGAAATAAACCAGAGACAAAAGTGAGAACTACTTTTTTTTGTCAAGTTTCAAAGAGCGACTATAAACCATGTTGGATTTAGAGTTCCAAATTCATCTATCTATATAGGAGAGAACAGAGGGAAACCTAAATATAAAAACGACTACTGTAGACGAACGCTTCAACCTAGAAGAACAAAAATTTGGTGAGCCAAGTGGGATTTGTGTACTGCTCATTACAAGCAAGTATCATCAAGATTGGGTGAAAAAATATTTGCTGGTATTTCAGAAACTTGTTATTTCTTAGAAGCTTGGCAACCCCTCTCAATGAAAGTACTTTTCCAAAGTCTTTGCCTAGGGCTACTTGAAGAGGAAACAAACCATAGAGGCAAAACTGAGAACTACTTTTTTTGTCAAGTTTCAAAGAGCTACTACAAACCATGTTGGATTTAGAGTTCCAAATTCATCTATCTATATAGTAGAGAACAGAGTGAAACCTAAAAAATATAAACTGCTGCTGTAATAGAACGCTTCAAGCTAGAAGAACAAAATTTGATGAGTCAAGTGGGATTTGTGTACCGATCATGACCACCAAGTATCATCAAGATTGGGTGAAAAAAATATTTGCTGGTGGTTTGGAAACTCCTTATTTCTTGGAAGCTTGGCAACCGCTCTCAATGAAAGTGCTTTTCCACAGTCTGTGCCTAGGGCTACTTGAATAGGAAAAAAAACCGTAGAGACAAAAACTGAGAACTCCTTTATTTTGTCAAGTTTCAAAGAGCGACTACAAACCAAGTTGGATTTCGAGGTCCAAATTCATCTATCTATGTAGGAGAGAACAGAGGGAAACCTAAATATAAAAGCGACTACTGTAGACGAACGCTTCAACCTAGAAGAACATAATTTGGGGAGCCAAGTGGGATTTGTTTCCCGATCATTACCACCAAGTATCATCAAGATTGGGTGAAAAAATATTTGCTGGTATTTCGGAAACTCTTTATTTCTTAGAAGCTTGGCAACCCCTCTCAATTAATGTGCTTTTCCAAAGTCTGTGCCTAGGGCTACTTGAAGAGGAAACAAACCATAGAGACAAAACTGAGAAGTTCTTTATTTTGTCAAGTTTCAAAGAGCTACTACAAACCATGTTGGATTTAGAGTTCCAATTTCATCTATCTATATAGTAGAGAACACAGTGAAACCAAAAATAAAAACTGCAACTGTAAACGAACGCTTCCACCTAGAAGAACAAAATTTGGTGAGCCAAGTGGGATTTGTGTACTGATCATTACCACCAAGTATCATCAAGATTGGGTGAAAAATTATTTGCTGGTATTTCAGAAACTCGTTATTTCTTAGAAGCTTGGCAACCCCTCTCAATGAAAGTGCTTTTTCACACTTTGTGCCTAGGGCTACTTGAAGAGGAAACAACCATAGAGACAAAACTGAGAACTCCTTTATTTTTTCAAGTTTCAAAGGGCTACTACAAACCATGTTGGATTTAGAGTTCCAAATTCATCTATCTATATAGGAGAGAACAGAGGGAAACCTAAAAATATAAACTGCTACTGTAAACGAATGCTTCAACCTAGAAGAACAAAAATTTGGTGGGCCAAGTGGGATTTGTGTCCTTGTCATTACGACCACGTATCATCCAGATTGGGTGAAAAAATATTTGCTGGTATTTTGGAAACTCGTAATTTCTTGGAAGCTTGGCAACCCATTTCAATGAAAGTGCTTTTCCACTGTCTCTGCTTAGGGCTACTTGAAGAGGAATCAAATTATAGAGACAAACCTGAGAACTCCTTTATTATGTCAAGTTTCGAAGAGCTACTACAAACCATGTTGGATTAAGAGTTCCAAATTAATCTATCTATATAGGAGAGAACAGAGGGAAACCTAAAAATAAAACCTGCTACTGTAAACGAACGCTTCAACGTAGAAGAACAAAATTTGGTGAGCCAAGTGGGATTTTTGTACTGATCATTACCACCACGTATCATCAAGATTGGGTGAAAAAATATTTGCTGGTATTTCGGAAATTCGTAATTTCTTGGAAGCTTGGCAACCCCTTTCAATGAAAGTGCTTATCCACAGGTTCTGCTTAGGGCTACTTGAAGAGGAAACAAATAATAGAGACAAAACTTAGAATTCCTTTATTTTGTCAAGTTTCAAAGAGCTACTCCAAACCATGTTGGATTTAGAGTTCCAAATTCATCTATCTATATAGGAGAGAACAGAGGAAAACCTAAAAATATAAACTACTACTGTAAAAGAATGCTTCAAACTAGAAGAACAAAATTTGGTGAGTCAAGTGGGATTTGTGTTCCGATCATTACCACCAAGTATCATCAAGATTGGGTGAAAAAATATTTGCGGGTATTTCGGGAACTCGTTATTTTTGGAAGCTTGGCAACCCCTTTTAATGAAAGTGCTTTTCCACAGTCTCTGCTTAGGGCTGCTTGAAGAAAAAACAAACCATAGAGACAAAACTGAGAACTACTTTTTTTGTCAAGTTTCAAAGAGCTACTACAAACCATGTTGGATTTAGAGTTCCAAACTCATCTATCTATATAGGAGAGAACAGTGTGAAACCTAAAAATATAAAGTGCTATTGTAAAAGAACGCTTCAACCTAGAAGAACAAAATTTGGTGAGTCAAGTGGGGTTTGTGTCCCCATCATTACCACCAAGTATCATCAAGATTGGGTGAAAAAATATTTGCTGGTATTTTGGAAACTCGTTATTTCTTGGAAGCTTGGCAACTGCTTTCAATGAAAGTGCTTTTCCACAGTCTCTGCTTAGGGGTACTTGAGGACGAAACAAACCATATAGGAAAAACTGAGAACTCCTTTATTTTGTCAAGTTTCAAAGAGCGACTACAAACCAAGTTGGATTTAGAGTTCCAAATTAATCTATCATTATATAGGAGAGAACAGAGGGAAACCTAAATGTAAAAACGACTACTGTAGACGAACACTTCAAAATAGAATAACATAATTTGGTGAGCCAAGTGGGATTTGTGGACTGATCATGACCACCAAGTATCATCAACATTGGTTGAAAAAATATTTGCTGGTATTTCGGAAACTCGTTATTTCTTAGCAGCTTGGCAACCCCTCTCAATGAAACAGCTTTTCCACAGTCTGTGCCTAGGGCGACTTGAAGAGGAAACAACCATAGAGACAAAACTGTGAACTCCTTTATTTTGTCAAGTTTCAAAGAGCTACTACAAACCATGTTGGATTTAAAGTTCCAAATTCATCTATCTATATAGGAGAGAACAGAGGGAAACCTAAATATAAAAACGACTACTGTAGACGAACGCTTCAACCTAGAAGAACCAAATTTCGTGAGTGAAGTGGAATTTGTGTACTGATCATTATCACCAAGTATCATCAAGATTGGGTGAAAAAATTATGGTATTTCGGAAACTCTTTATTTCTTAGAAGCTTGGCAACCCTTCTCAATGAAAGTGCTTTTCCACAGTCTGTGCCTACGGCTACTTGAAGAGGAAACAACCATAGAGATAAAACTGAGAACTCCTTTATTTTGTCAAGTTTCAAAGGGCTACTACAAACCATGTTGGATTTAGAGTTCCAAATTCAACTATCTATATAGGAGAGAACAGAGGGAAACCTGAAAATATAAACTGCTACTGTAAACGAATGCTTCAACCTAGAGGAACAAAATTTGGTGGGCCAAGTGGAATTTGTGTCCTTGTCATTACGACCACGTATCATCCAGATTGGGTGAAAAAATATTTGCTGGTATTTCGGAAACTCGTAATTTCTTGGAAGCTTGGCAACCCCTTTCAATGAAAGTGCTTTTCCACCGTCTCTGCTTAGGTCTACTTGAAGAGGAAACAAATTATAGAGACAAACCTGAGAAGTCCATTATTATGTCAAATTTCAAAGAGCTACTACAAACCTTGTTGGATTTAGAGTTCCAATTTCATCTATCTACATAGGAGAGAACAGAGTGAAACCTAACCATAAAAACTGCTACTGTAGACGAACACTTCAACCTAGAAGAACAAAATTTGGTGAGCCAAGTGGGATTTGTGTACTGATCATTACCACCAAGTATCATCAAGATTGGGTGAAAAAATATTTGCTGGTATTTCGGAAACTCGTTATTTCTTAGAAGCTTGGCAACCCCTCTCAATGAAAATGCTTTTCCAAAGTCTTTGCCTAGGGCTACTTGAAGAGGAAACAAACCATAAAGAAAAAATGAGAACTCCTTTATTTTGTCAAGTTTCAAAGAGCTACTACCAACCATGTTGGATTTAGAGTTCCAAATTCATCTATCTATATAGGAGAGAACAGACTGAAACCAAAAGTAAAAACTGCAACTGTAAACGAACGCTTCCACCTAGAAGAACAAAATTTGGTGAGCCTAGTGGGATTTGTGTACTTGTCATTGCTACCACGTATCATCAAGATTGGGTGAAAAAATATTTGCTGGTATTTCAGAAACTCATAATTTATTGGAAGCTTGGCAACCCCTTTTAATGAAAGTGCTTTTCCACAGTCTCTGCTTAGGGCTGCTTGAAGAAAAAACAAACCATAGAGACAAAACTGAGAACTACTTTTTTTGTCAAGTTTCAAAGAGCTACTACAAACCATGTTGGATTTAGAGTTCTAAACTCATCTATCTATATAGGAGAGAACAGAGTGAAACCTAAAAATATAAAGTGCTATTGTAAAAGAACGCTTCAACCTAGAAGAACAAAATTTGGTGAGTCAAGTGGGATTTGTGTCCCCATCATTACCACCAAGTATCATCAAGATTGGGTGAAAAAATATTTGCTGGTATTTCGGAAACTCGTTATTTCTTGGAAGCTTGGCAACCCCTTTCAATGAAAGTGCTTTTCCACAGTCTCTGCTTAGGTCTACTTGAAGAGGATACAAACCATAGAGGCAAAACTGAGAACTCCTTTATTTTGTCAAGTTTCAAAGAGTGACTATAAACCATGTTGGATTTAGAGTTCCAAATTCATCTATCTATATAGAAGAGAACAGAGGGAAACCTAAATATAAAAACGACTACTGTAGACGAACGCTTCAACCTAGAAGAACAAAATTTGGGGAGCCAAGTGGGATTTGTGTACTGATCATTACCACCAAGTATCATCAAGATTGGGTGAAAAAATATTTGCTGTTATTTCGGAAACTTGTTATTTCTTAGAAGCTTGACAACCCCTCTCAATGAAAGTACTTTTCCAAAGTCTGTGCCTAGGGCTACTTGAAGAGGAAACAAACCCTAGAGACAAACGGAGAACTCCTTTATTTTGCCAAGTTTCAAAGAGCTACTACAAACCATGTTGGATTTAGAGTTCCAAATTCATCTATCTATATAGGAGAGAACAGAGTGAAACTTAAAAATAAAAACTGCTACTGTAAACGAACGCTTCCACCTAGAAGAACAAAATTTGGTGAGCCAAGTGGGATTTGTGTACTTGTCATTACGACCACGTATCATCAAGATTGGGTGAAAAAATACTTGCTGGTATTTCGGACACTCGTAATTTATTGGAAGCATGGCAACCCCTTTTAATGAAAGTGATTTTTCCACAGTCTCTGCTTAGGGCTACTTGAAGAAAAAACAAACCATAGAGACAAAACTGAGAACTACTTTTTTTTGTCAAGTTTCAAAGAGCTACTACAAACCATGTTGGATTTAGAGTTCCAAATTCATCTATTATATAGGAGAGAACAGAGGAAAACCTAAAAATATAAACTACTATTGTAAAAGAACGCTTCAAACTAGAAGAACAAAATTTGGTGAGTCTAGTGGGATTTGTGTTCCGATCATTACCACCAATTATCATCAAGATTGGGTGAAAAAATATTTGCGGGTATTTCGGGAACTCGTTATTTTTTGGAAGCTTGGCAAGCCCTTTTAATGAAAGTGCTTTTCCACAGTCTCTGCTTAGGGCTGCTTGAAGAAAAAACAAACCATTGAGACAAAACTGAGAACTACTTTTTTTGTCAAGTTTCAAAGAGCTACTACAAACCATGTTGGATTTAGAGTTCCAAACTCTTCTATCTATATAGGAGAGAACAGAGTGAAACCTAAAAATATAAAGTGCTATTGTGAAAGAACGCTTCAACCTAGAAGAACAAAATTTGGTGAGTCAAGTGGGGTTTGTGTCCCCATCATTACCACCAAGTATCATCAAGATTGGGTGAAAAAATATTTGCTGGTATTTCGGAAACTCGTTATTTCTTGGAAGCTTGGCAACCCCTTTCAATGAAAGTGCTTTTCCACAGTCTCTGCTTAGGGCTACTTGAGGACGAAACAAACCATAGAGGCAAAACTGAGAACTCCTTTATTTTGTCAAGTTTCAAAGAGCGACTACAAACCAAGTTGGATTTAGAGTTCCAAATTCATCTATCTATATAGGAGAGAACAGAGGGAAACCTAAATATAAAAACGACTACTGTAGACGAACGCTTCAACCTAGAAGAACAAAATTTGGTGAGCCAAGTGGGATTTGTGTACTGATCATTATCACCAAGTATCATCAAGATTGGGTGAAAAAATATTTGCTGGTATTTCGGAAATTCTTTATTTCTTAGAAGCTTGGCAACCCTTCTCAATGAAAGTGCTTTTCCACAGTCTGTGCCTACGGCTACTTGAAGAGGAAACAACCATAGAGACAAAACTGAGAACTCCTTTATTTTGTCAAGTTTCAAAGGGCTACTACAAACCATATTGAATTTAGAGTTCCAAATTCACATATCTATATAGGAGAGAACAGAGGGAAACCTGAAAATATAAACTGCTACTGTAAACGAATGCTTCAACCTAGAGGAACAAAATTTGGTGGGCCAAGTGGAATTTGTATCCTTGTCATTACGACCACGTATCATCCAGATTGGGTGAAAAAATATTTGCTGGTATTTCGGAAACTCGTAATTTCTTGGAAGCTTGGCAACCCCTCTCAATGAAAGTGCTTTTCCACAGTCTGTGCCTAGGGCTACTTGAATAGGAATAAAACCGTGGAGACAAAAGTGAGAACTCCTTTATTTTTTAAATTTTCAAAGAGCTACTACAAACCATGTTGGATTAAGAGATCCAAATTCATCTATCTATATAGGAGAGAACAGAGGGAAACCTAAATATAAAAACAATTACTGTAGACGAACGCTTCAACCTAGAAGAACAAAATTTGGTGAGCCAAGTGGGATTTTTGCACTGATCATTACCACCACGTCTCATCAAGATTGGGTGAAAAAATATTTGCTGGTATTTCGGAAATTCGTAATTTCTTGGAAGCTTGGCAACCCCTTTCAATGAAAGTGCTTTTCCACAGGTTCTGCTTAGGGCTACTTGAAGAGGAAACAAATAATAGAGACAAAACTTAGAATTCCTTTATTTTGTCAAGTTTCAAAGAGCTACTCCAAACAATGTTGGATTTAGAGTTCCAAATTCATCTATCTATATAGGAGAGAACAGAGGAAAACCTAAAAATATAAACTACTACTGTAAAAGAACGCTTCAAACTAGAAGAACAAAATTTGGTGAGTCAAGTGGGATTTGTGTTCCGATCATTACCACCAAGTATCATCAAGATTGGGTGAAAAAATATTTGCGGGTATTTCGGCAACTCGTTATTTTTTGGAAGCTTGGCAACCCCTTTTAATGAAAGTGCTTTTCCACAGTCTCTTCTTAGGGCTGCTTGAAGAAAAAACAAACCATTGAGACAAAACTGAGAACTACTTTTTTTGTCAAGTTTCAAAGAGCTACTACAAACCATGTTGGATTTAGAGTTCCAAACTCTTCTATCTATATAGGAGAGAACAGAGTGAAACCTAAAAATATAAAGTGCTATTGTGAAAGAACGCTTCAACCTAGAAGAACAAAATTTGGTGAGTCAAGTGGGGTTTGTGTCCCCATCATTACCACCAAGTATCATCAAGATTGGGTGAAAAAATATTTGCTGGTATTTCGGAAACTCGTTATTTCTTGGAAGCTTGGCAACCCCTTTCAATGAAAGTGCTTTTCCACAGTCTCTGCTTAGGGCTACTTGAAGACGAAACAAACCATAGAGGCAAAACTGAGAACTCCTTTATTTTGTCAAGTTTCAAAGAGCAACTACAAACCAAGTTGGATTTAGAGTTCCAAATTCATCTATCTATATAGGAGAGAACAGAGGGAAACCTAAATATAAAAACAATTACTGTAGACGAACGCTTCAACCTAGAAGAACAAAATTTGGTCAGCCAAGTGGGATTTGTGTACCGATCATTACCACGATGTATCAACAAGATTGGTTGAAAAAATATTTGCTGGTATTTCGGAAACTCGTAATTTCTTTGAAGCTTGGTAACCCCTTTCAATGAAAGTGCTTTTACACAGTCTCTGCTTAGGGCTACTTGAAGAGGAAACAAATCATAAAGACATAACTGAGAACTAGTTTTTTTTTCAAGTTTCAAAGAGCTACTACAAACCATGTTGGATTTAGAGTTCCAAATTAATCTATGTATATAGGAGACAACAGAGGCAAACCGAAAAATAAAAACTGCTACTGTAAACGAACGCTTCAACTAGAAGAACAAAATTTGGTGAGCCAAGTGGGATTTGTGTGCTTGTCATTTCCACCAAGTATCATCAAGATTTGGTGAAAAAATATATGCTGGTATTTCGGAAACTCGTAATTTCTTGGAAGCTTGGCAACCCTTTTCAATGAAATGGCTTTTAAAAAGTCTCTCCTTAGGGCTACTTGAAGAGGAAACAAATTATAGAGACATAGTTGAGAACTCTTTTATTTTGTCAAGTTTCAAAGAGCTACTACAAACCATGTTTCATTTAGAGTTCCAAATTCATCTATCTACATAGGAGAGAACAGAGTGAAACCTAAACATAAAAACTGCTAGTCTAGACGAACGCTTGAACCTAGAAAACAAAATTTGGTGAGTCAAGTGGGATTCGTGTACTGATCATTACCACCAAGTATCATCAAGATTGGGTGAAAAAATATTTGCTGGTATTTCGGAAACTCGTTATTTCTTAGAAGCTTGTCAACCCCACTTAATGAAAGTGCTTTTCCACAGTCTGTGCCTAGGGCTACTTGAAGAGGAAACAATCCAAAGAGACAAAACTGAGAACTCCTTTATTGTGTCAAGTTTCAAAGAGCTACTAGAAACCATGTTGGATTTAGAGTTAAAATTCATCTATCTATATAGGAGAGAACAGAGTGAAACCTAAAAATAAAAACTGCTATTGCAAACGAACACTTCTACCTAGAAGAACAAAATTTGTTGAGCCAAGTAGGATTTGTGTACTTGTCATTACCACCACGTATCATCCAGATCGGGTGAAAAAATATTTGCTGCTATTTCGGAAACTCTTAATTTCTTGGAAGCTTGGCAACCCATGTCAATGAAAGTGCTTTTCCACAGTCTCTGCTTAGGGCTACTTGAAGAGGAAAGAAATTCTAGAGAAAAAACAGAGAATTCCTTTATTTTGTCAAGTTTCAAAGAGCTACTACAAACCATGTTGGATTTAGAGATAAAAATTCATCTGTCTACATAGGAGAGAACAGAGTGAAACCTAAACATAAAAACTGCTATTGTAGACGAACGCTTCAACATAGAAGAACAAAATTTAGTGAGCCAAGTGGGATTTGTGTACTCATCATTACCCCCAAGTATCATCAAGATTGGGTGAAAAAATATTTGCTGGTATTTCGGAAAGTCGTTATTTCTTAGAAGCTTGGCAACCCCTCTCAATGAAAGTGCTTTTCCACAGTCTATGCCTAGGGCTACTTGATGAGGAAACAAACCATAGAGACAAAACTGAGAACTCCTTTATTTTGTCAAGTTTCAAAGAGCTACTACAAACCATGTTGGATTTAGAGTTAAAATTCATCTATCTATATAGTAGAGAACAGAGGGAAACCTAAAAATAAAAACTGCTACTGTAAACGAACGCTTCACCATAGAAAAACAAAATTTGGAGAGCCAAGTGGGATTTGTGTACCGATCATTACCACCACGTATCATCAAGATTGGGTGAAAAAATATTTGCTGGTATTTCGGAAACTCGTAATTTCGTGGAAGCTTGGCAACCCATTTCAATGAAAGTGCTTTTCCACAGTCTCTGCTTAACGCTACTTGAAGAGGAAACAAATCATAGAGACAAATCTGAGAACTACTTTTTTTTTGTCAAGTTTCAAAGAGCTACTACAAACCATGTTGGATTTAGAGTTCCAAATTAATCTATCTATATAGGAGAGAACAGAGTGAAACCTAAAATTAAAAACTGCTACTTGAAAGGAACGCTTCAACCAAGAAGAACAAAATTTGGTGAGCCATGTGGGATTTGTGTACTTGTCATTACCACCACGTATCATCAAGATTGGGTGAAAAAGTATATGCTGGTATTTCGGAAACTCGTTATTTCTTGGAAGCTTGGCAACCCCTTTCAATGAAAGTGCTTTTCCACAGTCTGTGCCTAGGGCTACTTGAAAAGGAAACAAACCATAGAGACAAAACTGAGAACTACTTTATTTTGTCAAGTTTCAAAGAGCTACTACAAACCCCGTTGGATTTAGAGTTCCAAATTCATCTATCTATATAAGAGAGAACAGAGTGAAACCTACATATAAAATCTGCTATTGTAGACGAACGCTTCAACCTAGAAGAACACAATTTGGTTAGCCAAGTGGTTTTTGTGTACTGATCATTACCACCAAGTATCATCAAGTTTGGGTGAAAAAATATTTGCCTGTATTTCGGAAACTCTTTATTTCTTAGAAGCTTGGCAACCCCTCTCAATGAAAATGCTTTTCCACAGTCTGTGTCTAGGACTACTTGAAGAGCAAACAAACCATACAGACAAAACTGAGAACTACTTTATTTGGTCAAGTTTAAAGGAGCTACTACAAATCATGTTGGATTTAGAGTTCCAAATTAATCTATCTATATAGGAGAGAACAGAGTGAAACATAATATAAAAATTGCTACTGTAGATGAACGCTTAAAACTAGAAGAACACAATTGGGTGAGCCAAGTGGGATTTATGTACTGATCATTACCACCAAGTATCATCAAGATTGGGTGAAAAAATATTTGCTGGTACTTCGGAAACTCGTTATTTCTTAGAAGCTTCTCAACCCCTCTCAATGAAAGTGCTTTTCCACAGTCTGTGCGTAGGGCTATTGAAGAGGAAACAAACCATAGAGACAAAACTGAGAACTCCTTTATTTTGTCAAGTTTCAAAGAGCTACTACAAACCATGTTGGATTTAGAGTTCCAAATTCATCTATCTATATAGGAGAGAACAGAGGGAATCCTAAAAAATAAACTGCTACTGTAAAGGAACGCTTAAACCTAGAAGAACAAAATTTGGTGAGCCAAGTGGGATTTGTGTACCGATCATTACCACCACGTATCATCAAGATTGGGTGAAAAAATATTTGCTGCTATTTCGGAAACTCGTAATTTCTTGGAAGCTTGGCAACCCCTTTCAACGAAAGTGCTTTTGCACAGTCTCTGCCTAAGGCTACTGGAAGAGGAAACAAACCATAGAGACAACACTAAGAACTACTTTTTTTTGTCAAGTTTCAAAGAGCTACTACAAACCATGTTGGATTTAGAGTTCCAAATTCATCTATCTATATAGGAGAGAACAGAGTGAAACCTAAAAATAAAAACTGCTACTTGAAACGAACGCTTGAACCTAGAAGAATAAAATTTTCTGAGCCATGTGGGATTTGTGTTCTTGTCATTACCACCACGTATCATCAAGATTGGGTGAAAAAATATTTGCTTGTATTTCGGAAACTCGTAATTTCTTGGAAGCTTGGCAACCCCTTTCAATGAAAGTGCTTTTTCACAGTCTCTGCTTAGGGCTACTTGAAGAGGAAACAAATCATAGAGACAAAACTGAGAACTACTTTTTTGTCAAGTTTCAAAGAGCGACTACAAACCATGTTGGATTTAGAGTTCCAAATTCATCTATCTATATAGGAGAGAACAGAGGGAAACCTAAATATATAAACGTCTACTGTAGATGAACGCTTCAAACTAGAAGAACAAAATTTGGTGAGCCAAGTGAGATTTGTGTACTGATCATTACCACCACGTATCATCAAGATTGGGTGAAAAAATATTTGCTGGTATTTCGGAAACTCGTTAATTCTTGGAAGCTTGGCAACCCCTTTCAATGAAAGTGATTTTCCACAGTCTGTGCCTAGGGCTTCATGAAGAGGAAACAAACCATAGAGACAAAACTGATTACTCCTTTATATTGTAAAGTTTCAAAGAGCTACTACAAACCATGTTGGATTTACAGTTCAAAATTCATCTATCTATATAAGAGAGAACAGAGTGAAACCTAAATATAAAAACTGCTACTGTAGACGAACGCTTAAAGCTACAAGAACAAAATTTGGTGAGCCAAGTGGAATTTGTGTACTGATCATTACCACCCAGTATCATTAAGATTGGGTGAAAAAATATTTGCTGGTATTTTGGAAACTCGTTATTTCTTGGAAGCTTGGCAACCCCTCTCAATGAAAGTGCTTTACGACAGTGTGTGCCAGGGCTAATTGAAGAGGGAAAAAATATTTGCTGGTATTTCAAAAACTCGTTATTTCTTAGAAGCTTGGCAACGCCTCTCAATGAAAGTGCTTTTCCACAGTCTGTGCCTAGGGCTACTTGAAGAGGAATCAAACCATAGAGACAAAACTGAGAACTCCTTTATTTTGTCAACTTTCAAAGAGCTACTACAAACCATGTTGGTTTTAGAGTTCCAAATTCATCTATCTATATAGGAGAGAACACAGGGAAACCTAAAAATAAAAGCTGCTACTAGAAACGAACGCTTCAACCTAGAAGAACAAAATTTTTGAGCCAAGTGGGATTTGTGTACTTGTCATTAACACCACGAATCATCAAGATTGGGTGAAAAAATATTTGCTGGTTTTTCAGAAACTCGCAATTTCTTGGAAACTTGGAAACCCCTTTCAATGAAAGTGCTTTTCCACAGTCTCTGCTTAGAGCTCCTTGAAGACTATACAAACCATAGACACAAAACTGAGTACTCCTTTTTTTTGTCAAGTTTCAAAGAGCTACTACAAACCATGTTGGATTTAGATTTCCAAATTCATCTATCTATATAGGAGAGAAGAGAGTGAAACCTAAAAATAAAAATTGCTACTGTAAACGAAAGCTTCAAACTAGAAGAACAAAATTAGTTGAGCCAAGTGGGATTTGTGTACTGATCATTTCCACCAAGTATCATCAAGAATGGGTGAAAAAACATTAGCTGGTGTTTCGGAAACTCGTTATTTCTTAGAAGCTTGGCAACCCCTCTCAATAAAAGTGCTTTTCCACAGTCTGTGCCTAGGGCTACTTGAAGAGGAAACAAACCATAGAGACAAAACTGAGAACTCCTTTATTTTGTCAAGTTTCAAAGAGCTTCTACAAACCATGTTGGATTTAGAGTTCCAAATTCATCTATCTATATTGGAGCGAACACAGGAAATCCTAAATATAAAAACTGCTACTGTAGAAGAACGCTTCAACCTAGAAGACGAAAATTTGGTGAGCCAAGTGGGATTTGTGTACCGATCATTACCACCATGTATCATCAAGTTTGGGTGAAAAAATATTTGCCTGTATTTTGGAAACTCGTAATTTCTTGAAAGCTTGGCAACCCCTTTAAATGAAAATGCTTTTCCACAGTCTCTGCTTAGGGCTAAGTGAAGAGGAAGCAAATCATAGAGACAAAACTGAGAACTACATTTTTTGTAAAGTTTCAAAGAGCTATTACAAACCATGTTGGATTTGGAGTTCCAAATTCATCTATCTATATAGGAGAGAACAGAGTGAAACCTAAAAAATAAAAACTGCTAGTTTAAACGAACGCTTCAACCTACAAGAACAAAATTTGGTGATCCAAGTGGGATTTATTTACTGATCATTACCACCACGTATCATAAAGATTGGGGGGAAAGTAATTGCTGGTATTTCGGAAACTCGTTATTTCTTAGAAGCTTGGCATCCCCTCAAATGAAAGCTGTTTTCCACAGTCTGTGCCTTGGACTACTTGCAGCGTAAACAAACCATAGAGACAAAACTGAGAACTACTTTATTTTGTGAAGTTTCAAAGAGCTACTACAAGCCATATTGGATTTAGTGTTCCAAATTCATCTATCTATATAGGAGAGAACAGAGTGAAACTTAGATATAAAAACTGCTACTGTAGACGAACGCTTCAACCTAGAAAACAAAATTTGGTGAGCCAAGTGGGATTTGTGTACCTGTCATTAACACCACGTATCATCCAGATTGGGTGAAAATATATTTGCTTGTATTTCGGAAACTCGTAATTTCATGGAAGCTTTTCAGCCCCTTTCAATGAAATTGCTTTTCCACAGTCTGTGCCTAGGGCTACTTGAAGAGTAAACAAACCATAGAGACAAAACTGAGAACTCCTTTATTTTGTCAAGTTTCAAAGAGCTACTACAAACCATGTTGGATTTAGTGTTCCAAATTTATGTATCTGTATAGGAGAGAACAGAGTGAAACCTAAATATAAAAACTGCTACTGTAGACGAACGCTTCAACCTAGAAGAACAAAATCTGGTGAGCCAAGTGGGATTTGTGTACTGATTATTACCACCAAGTATCATCAAGATTGGGTGAAAAAATATTTGCTGGTATTTCAGAAACTCGTTATTTCTTAGAAGCTTGGCAACCCCTCTCAATGAAAGTGCTTTTCCACAGTCTGTGCCTAGGGCTATTTGAAGAAGAAACAAACCATAGAGACAAAACGGAGAACTCCTTTATTTTGTCAAGTTTCAAAGAGCTACTACAAACCATGTTGGATTTAGAGTTCCCAATTCATCTATTATATAAAAGAGAACAGAGTGAAACCTAAAAATAAAAACTGCCACTGTAAACGATTAATTCAACCTAGAAGAACAAAATTTGGCTAGGCAAGTGGGATTTGTGTACCTGTCATTAACACCACGTATCATCCAGATTGGGTGAAAATATATTTGCTTGTATTTCGGAAACTCGTAATTTCATGGAAGCTTTTCAACCCCTTTCAATGAAATCGCTTTTCCACAGTCTGTGCCTAGGGCTACTTGAAGAGTAAACAAACCATAGAGACAAAACTGAGAACTCCTTTATTTTGTCAAGTTTCAAAAGCTACTACGAACCATGTTGGATTTAGTGTTCCAAATGCATGTATCTGTATAGGAGAGAACAGAATGAAACTTAATATAAAAACTGCTACTGTAGAGGAACGCTTAAACCTAGCAGAACAAAATCTGGTGAGCCAAGTGGAATTTGTGTACTGATCATTACCACCAAGTATCATCAAGATTGGGTGAAAAAATATTTGCTGGTATTTCAGAAACTCGTTATTTCTTAGAAGCTTGGCAAACCCTCTCAATGAAAGTGCTTTTCCACAGTCTGTGCCTAAGGCTACTTGAAGAAGAAACAAAACATAGAGACAAAACGGAGAACTCCTTTATTTTGTCAAGTTTCAAAGAGCTACTACAAACCATGTTGGATTTAGAGTTCCAAATTCATCTATCTATATAAAAGAGTACAGAGTGAAACCTAAAAATAAAAACTGCCACTGTAAACGAACACTTCAACCTAGAAGAACAAAATTTGGTGAGGCAAGTGGGATTTGTGTACCTGTCATTAACACCACGTATCATCCACATTGGGTGAAATATATTTGCTTGTATTTCGGAAGCTCGTAATTTCATGGAAGCTTTTCAACCCCTTTCAATGAAATTGCTTTTCCACAGTCTGTGCCTAGGGCGACTTGAAGAGTAAACAAACCATAGAGACAAAACTGAGAACTCCTTTATTTTGTCAAGTTTCAAAAGCTACTATGAACCATGTTGGATTTAGTGTTCCAAATTCATGTATCTGTATAGGAGAGAACACTGTGAAACCTACATATAAAAACTGCTACTGTAGACGAACGCTTCAACCTAGAAGAACAAAATTTGATGAGCCACGTGGGATTTGTGTACTTGTCTTTACCACCATGTATCATCAAGATTGGGTGAAAAAATATTTGCTGGTATTTCGGAAACCCGTTATTTCTTAGAAGATTGGCAACCCCTCTCAATGAAAGTGCTTTTCCACAGTCTCTGCCTATGGCTACTTGAAGAGGAAACACACCATAAAGACAAAACAGAGAACTCCTTTATTTTGTCAAGTTTCAAAGAGCTACTACAAACCATGTTGGATTTAGAGTTTCAAATTCATATATCTGTATAGGAGAGAACAGAGGGAACAATAAAAATGTAAACTGCTACTGTAAACGAACGCTTCAACCTAGAAGGACAAAAGTTGGTGAGCCAAGTGGGATTTCTCTTCCGATCATTACCACCAAGTATCATCAAGATTGGGTGAAAAAACTATTTGCTGGTATTTCGGAAACTCTTAATTTCTTAGAAGCTTGGCAACACCTCTAATGAAAGTGCTTTTCCACAGTCTGTGCCTAGGGCTACTTGAAGAGGAAACAAACCATAGAGACAAAACTGAGAACTCCTTTATTTTGTGAAGTTTCAAAGAGCTACTACAAACCATGTTGGATTTAGAGTTCCAAATTCATCTAACTATATAAGGGAGAACAGAGGAAAAACTAAAAATATAAACTGCTACTGTAAACGAACGCTTCAACCTAGAAGAACACAATTTGGTGAGCCATGTGGGATATGTGTACTTGTCATTACCACCACGTATCATCAAGATTGGGTGAAAAAATATTTGCTGGTATTTCGGAAACTCGTTATTTCTTAGAAGCTTGGCAACCCCTCTCAATGAAAGTGCTTTTATACAGTCTGTGCCTAGGGTTACTTGAAGACGAAACAAACCCTAGAGACAAAACTGAGAACTCCTTTATTTTGTCAAGTTTCAAAGAGCTTCTACAAACCATGTCGGATTAAGAGTTCCAAATTAATCTATCTATATAAGAGAGAACAGAGTGAAACCTACATATAAAAACTGTTACTGTAGACGAACGCTTCAACCTAGAAGAACACAATTTTTTTGAGCCAAGTGGGATTTGTGTACTGATCATTACCACCACGTATCATCAATATTGGGTGAAAAAGTATTTGCTGGTATTTTGGAAACTCGTAATTTCTTGGAAGCTTGGCCAACCCTTTCAATGAAATTGCTTTTCCAGAGTCTCTCCTTAGGACTACATGAAGAGGAAACAAACCATAGAGACAAAACTGAGAACTCCTTTTTTGTCAAGTTTCCAAGAGCTACTACAAACCATGTTGGATTTAGACTTCCAAAATCATCTATCTATATAGGAGAGAACAGAGGGAAACCTACATATAAAAACTGCTACTGTAGACGAATGGTTCAACCTAGAAGAACAAAATTTGATGAGCCAAGTGGGATTTGTGTACTGATCATTACCACCAAGGATCATCAAGTTTGGGTGAAAAATTATTTGCTGGTATTTCGGAAACTCGTTATTTCTTAAAAGCTTGGCAACCCCTCTCAATGAAAGTGCTTTTCCTCAGTCTGTGCCTAGGGCTACCTGAAGAGGAAACAAACCATAGAGACAAAACTGAGAACTCCTTTAGTTTGTCAAGTTTCAAAGAGCTACTAGAAACCATGTTGGATTTAGAGTTCCAAATTCATCTATCTATATAGGAGGGAACAGCGTGAAACCTAAAAATAAAAACTGCTACTGTAAACGAACGCTTCAACCTAGAAGAACAAAATTTGGTGAGCCACGTGAGATTTGTGTACTTGTCATTACCACCATGTATCATCAAAATTGGGTGAAAAAATATTTGCTGGTATTTTGGAAACTCGTAATTTCTTGGAAGTTGGCAAACGCTTTCAATGAAATTGCTTTTCCAGAGTCTCTGCTTAGGACTACATGAAGAGGAAACAAACCATAGAGACAAAACTGAGAACTCCTTTTTTGTCAAGTTTCTAAGAGCTACTACAAACCATGTTGGATTTAGACTTCCAAAATCATCTATCTATATAGGAGAGAACAGAGGGAAACCTACATATAAAAACTGCTACTGTAGACGAACGCTTCAACCTAGAAGAACAAAATTTGATGAGCCAAGTGGGATTTGTGTACTGATTATTACCACCAAGTGTCATCAAGATTGGGTGAAAAAATATTTGCTGGTATTTCAGAAACTCATTATTTGTTTGAAGCTTGGCAACCCCTCTCAATGAAAGTGCTTTTCCACAGTTTGTGCCTAGGGCTGCTTGAAGAGGAAATAAACCATAGAGGTAAAACTGAGAACTCCTTTATTTTGTCAAGTTTCAAAGAGCTACTACAAACCATGTTGGATTTAGACTTCCAAATTTATCTATCTATATAGGAAGGAACAGCGTGAAACCTAAAAATAAAAGCTGCTACTAGAAACGAACGCTTCAACCGAGAAGAACAGAATTTGGTGAGCCAAGTGGGATTTGTGTACTTGTCATTACCACCACGTATCATCAAGATTGGGTGTAAAAATATTTGCTGGTATTTAAGAAACTCGCAATTTCTTGGAAGCTTGGAAATCCCTTTCAATGAAAGTGCTTTTCCACAGTATCTGCTTAGGGCTACTTGAAGACTATACAAACCATAGAGACAAAACTGAGAACTACTTTGTATTGTCAAGTTTCAAAGAGCTACTACAAACCATGTTGGATTTAGAGTTCCAAATTCATCTATATACATAGGAGAGAACAGACGGAAACTTAAATATAAATACTGCTACTGTAGACGAACGCTTCAACCTAGAAGAACAAAATTTGTTGAGCAAAGTGGGATTTGTGTACTGTTCATTACCACAAAGTATCATTAAGATTGGGTGAAAAAATATTTGCTGGTATTTCGGAAACTCGTTATTTCTTGGAACATTAGCAACCCCGTTCAATGAAAGTGCTTTTCCACAGTCTCTGCTTAGGGCTAGTTGAAGAGGAAACAAACCATACAGACAAAACTGAGATCTACTTTTTTTGGTCAAGTTTCAAAGAGCGACTATAAAACATGTTGGATTTAGAGTACCAAATTCATCTATCTATATAGGAGAGAACAGAGGGAAACCTAAATATACAAACCACTACTGTAGACGAACGCTTCAACCTAGAAGAACAAAATTTGGTGAGCCAAGTGGGATTTGTGTACTGATCTTTACCACCAAGTATCATCAAGATTGGGTGAAAAAATATTTGCTGGTATTTCAGAAACTCGTTATTTCTTAGAAGCTTGGCAACCCCTCTCAATGAAATTAGTTATCCACAGTCTGTGCCTAGGGCTACTTGAAGAGGAAACAAACCATAGAGACAAAACTGAGAACTCCTTTATTTGGTCAAGTTTAAAAGAGCTACTACAAACCATGTTGGATTTAGAGTTCCAAATTCATCTATCTATATAGGAGAGAACATAGTGAAACCTAAAAATAAAAACTGCTATTGTAAACGAACGCTTCAACCTAGAAGAAGAAAATTTGTTGAGCCAAGTAAAATTTGTGTACTTGTCATTACCACCACGTATAATCCAGATTGGGTGAAAAAATATTTGCTTGTTTTTCGGAAACTCCTTATTTCTTAGAAGCTTGGCAACCCCTCTGAATGAAAGTGCTTTTCCACAGTCTGTGCCTAAGGGTTACTTGAAGGGGAAACAAACCATAGAGACAAAACTGAGAACTCTTTTATTTTGTCAAGTTTCTAAGAGTTACTACAAACCATGTTGGATTTAGAGTTCCAAATTCATCTATCTATATAGGAGAGAACAGAGGAAAACCTAAAAATAAAAACTGCTACAGTAAATGAACGCTTCAAAGTAGAAGAACAAAATTGGGTGAGCCAAGTGGGATTTGTGTACCGATAATTACCACGATGTATCAACAAGATTGGTTGAAAAAATATTTGCTGGTATTTTGGAAACTCGTAATTTCTTTGAAGCTTGGTAACCCCTTTCAATGAAAGTGCTTTTACACAGTCTCTGCTTAGGGCTACTTGAAGAGGAAACAAATCATAAAGACATAACTGAGAACTAGTTTTTTTTTCAAGTTTCAAAGAGCTACTACAAACCATGTTGGATTTAGAGTTCCAAATTAATCTATCTATATAGGAGACAACAGAGGGAAACCGAAAAATAAAAACTGCTACTGTAAACGAACGCTTCAACTAGAAGAACAAAATTTGGTGAGCCAAGTGGGATTTGTGTGCTTGTCATTTCCACCAAGTATCATCAAGATTTGGTGAAAAAATATATGCTGGTATTTCGGAAACTCGTAATTTCTTGGAAGCTTGGCAACTCCTTTCAATGAAATGGCTTTTAAAAAGTCTCTCCTTCGGGCTACTTGAAGAGGAAACAAATTATAGAGACATAGCTGAGAACTCTTTTATTTTGTCAAGTTTCAAAGAGCTACTACAAACCATGTTGGATTTAGAGTTCCAAATTCATCTATCTACATAGGAGAGAACAGAGTGAAACCTAAACATAAAAACTGCTAGTCTAGACGAACGCTTGAACCTAGAAAACAAAATTTGGTGAGTCAAGTGGGATTCGTGTACTGATCATTACCACCAAGTATCATCAAGATTGGGTGAAAAAATATTTGCTGGTATTTCGGAAACTCGTTATTTCTTAGAAGCTTGTCAACCCCACTTAATGAAAGTGCTTTTCCACAGTCTGTGCCTAGGGCTACTTGAAGAGGAAACAAACCATAGAGACAAAACTGAGAACTCCTTTATTGTGTCAAGTTTCAAAGAGCTACTACAAACCATGTTGGATTTAGAGTTAAAATTCATCTATCTATATAGGAGAGAACAGAGTGAAACCTAAAAATAAAAACTGCTATTGCAAACGAACACTTCAACCTAGAAGAACAAAATTTGTTGAGCCAAGTAGGATTTGTGTACTTGTCATTACCACCACGTATCATCCAGATCGGGTGAAAAAATATTTGCTGCTATTTCGGAAACTCTTAATTTCTTGGAAGCTTGGCAACCCATGTCAATGAAAGTGCTTTTCCACAGTCTCTGCTTAGGGCTACTTGAAGAGGAAAGAAATTATAGAGAAAAAACAGAGAATTCCTTTATTTTGTCAAGTTTCAAAGAGCTACTACAAACCATGTTGGATTTAGAGATCCAAATTCATCTGTCTACATAGGAGAGAACAGAGTGAAACCTAAACATAAAAACTGCTATTGTAGACGAACTCTTCAACATAGAAGAACAAAATTTGGTGAGCCAAGTGGGATTTGTGTACTCATCATTACCCCCAAGTATCATCAAGATTGGGTGAAAAAATATTTGCTGGTATTTCGGAAAGTCGTTATTTCTTAGAAGCTTGGCAACCCCTCTCAATGAAGTGCTTTTCCACAGTCTATGCCTAGGGCTACTTGATGAGTAAACAAACCATAGAGACAAAACTGAGAACTCCTTTATTTTGTCAAGTTTCAAATAGCTACTACAAACCATGTTGGATTTAGAGTTAAAATTCATCTATCTATATAGTAGAGAACAGAGGAAAACCTAAAAATAAAAACTGCTACTGTAAACGAACGCTTCACCATAGAAAAACAAAATTTGGAGAGCCAAGTGGGATTTGTGTACCGATCATTACCACCACGTATCATCAAGATTGGGTGAAAAAATATTTGCTGGTATTTCGGAAACTCATAATTTCGTGGAAGCTTGGCAACCCATTTCAATGAAAGTGCTTTTCCACAGTCTCTGCTTAACGCTACTTGAAGAGGAAACAAATCATAGAGACAAATCTGAGAACTACTTTTTTTTTGTCAAGTTTCAAGGAGCTACTACAAACCATGTTGGATTTAGAGTTCCAAATTAATCTATCTATATAGGAGAGAACAGAGTGAAACCTAAAATTAAAAACTGCTACTTGAAACGAACGCTTCAACCAAGAAGAACAAAATTTGGTGAGCCATGTGGGATTTGTGTACTTGTCATTACCACCACTTATCATCAAGATTGGGTGAAAAAGTATATGCTGGTATTTCGGAAACTCGTTATTTCTTGGAAGCTTGGCAACCCCTTTCAATGAAAGTGCTTTTCCACAGTCTGTGCCTAGGGCTACTTGAAAAGGAAACAAACCATAGAGACAAAACTGAGAACTACTTTATTTTGTCAAGTTTCAAAGAGCTACTACAAACCCCGTTGGATTTAGAGTTCCAAATTCCATCATCTATCTATATAAGAGAGAAACAGAGTGAAACCTACATATAAAATCTGCTATTGTAGACGAACGCTTCAACCTAGAAGAACACAATTTGGTTAGCCAAGTGGTTTTTGTGTACTGATCATTACCACCAAGTATCATCAAGTTTGGGTGAAAAAATATTTGCCTGTATTTCGGAAACTATTTATTTCTTAGAAGCTTGGCAACCCCTCTCAATGAAAATGCTTTTCCACAGTCTGTGTCTAGGACTACTTGAAGAGCAAACAACCATACAGACAAAACTGAGAACTACTTTATTGGTCAAGTTTAAAGAGCTACTACAAATCATGTTGGATTTAGAGTTCCAAATTAATCTATCTATATAGGAGAGAACAGAGTGAAACATAATATAAAAATTGCTACTGTAGACGAACGCTTAAACTAGAAGAACACAATTGGGTGAGCCAAGTGGGATTTATGTACTGATCATTACCACCAAGGATCATCAAGATTGGGTGAAAAAATATTTGCTGGTACTTCGGAAACTCGTTATTTCTTAGAAGCTTCTCAACCCCTCTCAATGAAAGTGCTTTTCCACAGTCTGTGCGTAGGGCTATTGAAGAGGAAACAAACCATAGAGACAAAACTGAGAACTCCTTTATTTTGTCAAGTTTCAAAGAGCTACTACAAACCATAGTTGGATTTAGAGTTCCAAATTCATCTATCTATATAGGAGAGAACAGAGGGAATCCTAAAAAATAAACTGCTACTGTAAAGGAACGCTTAAACCTAGAAGAACAAAATTTGGTGACCAAGTGGGATTTGTGTACCGTTCATTACCACCACGTATCATCAAGATTGGGTGAAAAAAATATTTGCTGCTATTTCGGAAACTCGTAATTTCTTGGAAGCTTGGCAACCCCTTTCAACGAAAGTGCTTTTGCACAGTCTCTGCCTAAGGCTACTGGAAGAGGAAACAAACCATAGAGACAACACTAAGAACTACTTTTTTTTGTCAAGTTTCAAAGAGCTACTACAAACCATGTTGGATTTAGAGTTCCAAATTCATCTATCTATATAGAGAGAACAGAGTGAAACCTAAAAATAAAAACTGCTACTTGAAACGAACGCTTGAACCTAGAAGATAAAATTTGGTGAGCCATGTGGGATTGTGTTCTTGTCATTACCACCACGTATCATCAAGATTGGGTGAAAAAAATATTTGCTTGTATTTCGGAAACTCGTAATTTCTTGGAAGCTTGGCAACCCCTTTCAATGAAAGTGCTTTTTCACAGTCTCTGCTTAGGGCTACGTGAAGAGGAAACAAATCATAGAGACAAAACTGAGAACTACTTTTTTGTCAAGTTTCAAAGAGCACTACAAACCATGTTGGATTTAGAGTTCCAAATTCATCTATCTATATAGGAGAGAACAGAGGGAAACCTAAATATATAAACGTCTACTGTAGATGAACGCTTCAACCTAGAAGAACAAAATTTGGTGAGCCAAGTGAGATTTGTGTACTGATCATTACCACCACGTATCATCAAGATTGGGTGAAAAAATATTTGCTGCTATTTCGGAAACTCGTTTATTCTTTGAAGCTTGGCAGCCCCTTTCAATGAAAGTGATTTTCCACAGTCTGTGCCTAGGCTTCATGAAGAGAAACAAACCATAGAGACAAACTGATTACTCCTTTATATTGTAAAGTTTCAAAGAGCTACTACAAACCATGTTGGATTTACAGTTCAAAATTCATCTATCTATATAAGAGAGAACAGAGTGAAACCTAAATATAAAAAACTGCTACTGTAGACGAACGCTTAAAGCTACAAGAACAAAATTTGGTGAGCCAAGTGGAATTTGTGTATACTGATCATTACCACCCAGTATCATTAAGATTGGGTGAAAAAATATTTGCTGGTATTTTGGAAACTCGTTATTTCTTGGAAGCTTGGCAACCCCTCTCAATGAAAGTGCTTTTCGACAGTCTGTGCCAGGGCTAATTGAAGAGGGAACAAACCATAGAGACAAAACTGAGAACTCCTTTATTTCGCCAATTTCAAAGAGCTACTAGAAACTATGTTAGATTTAGAATTCCAAATTCATCTATCTGTATAGGAGAGAACAGAGGGAAACCTAAATATAAAAACTGCTACTGTAGATGAACGCTTCAACTTAGAAAAACAAAATTTGGTGAGCCAAGTGGGATTTGTGTCCTGATCATTACCACCAAGTATAATCAAGATTGCGTGAAAAAATATTAGCTGTTATTTCTGAAACTCGTTAATTCTTAGAAGCTTGGCAACCCCTCACAATGAAAGTGCTTTTCCACAGTCTGTGCTAGGGCTACTTGAAGAGCAAACAAACTATAGAGACAAAACTGAGAACTCCTTTCTCTCGTCAAGTTTCAAAGAGCTATAACAAACTATGTTGTTTTAGACTTCCAAATTCTTCTCTGTGTATAGGAGAGAACAGAGTGAAACCTAAAAATAAAAACTGCACTGTAAACGAACACTTCAACCTAGAAGAACAAAATTTGGTGAGGCAAGTGGGATTTGTGTACTGTCATTACCACCACGTATCATCCAGATTGGGTGAAAATATATTTGATTGTATTTCGGAAACTCGTAATTTCATGGAAGCTTTTCAACCCCTTTCAATGAAATTGCTTTTCCACAGTCTCTGCTTAGGGCTACTTGAATAGGAAACAAACCATAGAGACAAAACTGAGAACTCTTTTATTTTGTCAAGTTTCAAAGAGCTACTACGAACCATGTTGGATTTAGTGTTCCAAATTTATGTATCTGTATAGGAGAGAACAGAGTGAAACCTAAAAAATAAAAACTGCTACTGTAAACGAACGCTTCAACCTACAAGAACAAAATTTGGTGATCCAAGTGGGATTTATTTACTGATCATTACCACCACGTATCATAAAGATTGGGGGGAAAGTAATTGCTGGTATTTCGGAAAATCGTTATTTTTTAGAAGCTTGGCATCTCCTGTAATGAAAGCTGTTTTCCACAGTCTGTGCCTTGGGCTACTTGAAGAGGAAACAAACCATAGAGACAAAACTGAGAACTACTTTATTTTGTGAAGTTTCAAAGAGCTACTACAAGCCATATTGGATTTAGTGTTCCAAATTCATCTATCTATATAGGAGAGAACAGAGTGAAACTTAGATATAAAAACTGCTACTGTAGACGAACGCTTCAACCTAGAAAACAAAATATGGTGAGCCAAGTGGGATTTGTGTACTGATCATTACCACCAAGTATCATCAAGATTGTGTGTAAAAATATTTGCTGGTATTTCGGAAACTCGTTATTTCTTAGAAGCTTGGCAACCCCTCTCAATGAAAGTGCTTTTCCACAGTCTCTGCTTAGGTCTACTTGAATAGGAAACAAACTATAGAGAAAAAACTGAGAACTCCTATATTTTGTCAAGTTTCAAAGAGCTACTACAAACCATGTTGGATTTAGAGTTCCAAATTAATCTATCTATATAGGAGAGAACAGAGGGAAACCCAAATACAAAAACTGCTACTGTAGACGAACACTTCAACCTGGAAGAACAAAATTTGGTGAGCCAAGTGAGATTTGTGTACTGATCATTACCACCACGTATCATCAAGATTGGGTGAAAAAATATTTGCTGGTATTTCGGAAACTCGTTAATTCTTGGAAGCTTGGCAGCCCCTTTCAATGAAAGTGATTTTCCACAGTCTGTGCCTAGGGCTTCATGAAGAGGAAACAAACCATAGAGACAAAACTGATTACTCCTTTATATTGTAAAGTTTCAAAGAGCTACTACAAACCATGTTGGATTTAGAGTTCCAAATTCATCTATCTATATAGGAGAGAACAGAGGGAAACCTTAATATAAAAACTGCTACTGTAGACGAATGCTTCAACCTAGAAGAACAAAATTTGATGAGCCAAGTGGGATTTGTGTACTGATCATTACCACCAAGTATCATGAAGATTTGGAGAAAAAATATTTGCTGGTATTGCGGAAATTCGTTATTTCTTAGAAGCTTGGCAATCCCTTTCAATGAAAGCGCTTTTCCACAGTCTGTTCCTAGGGCCACTTGAAGAGGAAACAAACCATAGAGACAAAACTGAGAACTCCTTTATTTTGTCAAGTTTCAAAGAGCTTCTACAAACCATGTTGGATTTAGAGTACCAAATTCATCTATCTACATAGGAGAGAACAGAGTGAAACCTAAACGTAAAAACTGCTATTGTAGACGAACGGTTCAACCTAGAAGAACAAAATCTGGTGAGCCAAGTCGGATTTGTGTACTGATCATTACCACCAAGTATCCTCACGTTTGGGTGAAAAAATATTTGCTGGTATTTCAAAAACTCGTTATTTCTTAGAAGCTTGGCAACGCCTCTCAATGAATGTGCTTTTCCACAGTCTGTGCCTAGGGCTACTTGAAGAGGAATCAAACCATAGACACAAAACTGAGAACTCCTTTATTTTGTCAACTTTCAAAGAGCTACTACAAACCATGTTGGTTTTAGAGTTCCAAATTCATCTATCTATATAGGAGAGAACACAGGGAAACCTAAAAATAAAAGCTGCTACTAGAAACGAAGGCTTCAACCTAGAAGAACAAAATTTTTGAGCCACGTGGGATTTGTGTACTTGTCATTAACACCACGAATCATCAAGATTGGGTGAAAAAATATTTGCTGGTTTTTCAGAAACTCGCAATTTCTTGGAAACTTGGAAACCCCTTTCAATGAAAGTGCTTTTCCACAGTCTCTGCTTAGAGCTCCTTGAAGACTATACAAACCATAGACACAAAACTGAGTACTCCTTTTTTTTGTCAAGTTTCAAAGAGCTACTACAAACCATGTTGGATTTAGATTTCCAAATTCATCTATCTATATAGGAGAGAAGAGAGTGAAACCTAAAAATAAAAATTGCTACTGTAAACGAAAGCTTCAAACTAGAAGAACAAAATTAGTTGAGCCAAGTGGGATTTGTGTACTGATCATTTCCACCAAGTATCATCAAGAATGGGTGAAAAAACATTAGCTGGTGTTTCGGAAACTCGTTATTTCTTAGAAGCTTGGCAACCCCTCTCAATGAAAGTGCTGTTCCACAGTCTGTGCCTAGGGCTACTTGAAGAGGAAACAAACCATAGAGACAAAACTGAGAACTCCTTTATTTTGTCAAGTTTCAAAGAGCTTCTACAAACCATGTTGGATTTAGAGTTCCAAATTCATCTATCTATATTGGAGCGAACACAGGAAATCCTAAATATAAAAACTGCTACTGTAGACGAACGCTTCAACCTAGAAGACGAAAATTTGGTGAGCCAAGTGGGATTTGTGTACCGATCATTACCACCATGTATCATCAAGTTTGGGTGAAAAAATATTTGCCTGTATTTTGGAAACTCGTAATTTCTTGAAAGCTTGGCAACCCCTTTAAATGAAAATGCTTTTCCACAGTCTCTGCTTAGGGCTAAGTGAAGAGGAAGCAAATCATAGAGACAAATCTGAGAACTACATTTTTTGTAAAGTTTCAAAGAGCTATTACAAACCATGTTGGATTTGGAGTTCCAAATTCATCTATCTATATAGGAGAGAACAGAGTGAAACCTAAAAAATAAAAACTGCTAGTTTAAACGAACGCTTCAACCGACAAGAACAAAATTTGGTGATCCAAGTGGGATTTATTTACTGATCATTACCACCACGTATCATAAAGATTGGGGGGAAAGTAATTGCTGGTATTTCGGAAACTCGTTATTTCTTAGAAGCTTGGCATCCCTCAAATGAAAGCTGTTTTCCACAGTCTGTGCCTTGGACTACTTGAAGCGGAAACAAACCATAGAGACAAAACTGAGAACTACTTTATTTTGTGAAATTTCAAAGAGCTACTACAAGCCATATTGGATTTAGTGTTCCAAATTCATCTATCTATATAGGAGAGAACAGAGTGAAACTTAGATATAAAAACTGCTACTGTAGACGAACGCTTCAACCTAGAAAACAAAATTTGGTGAGCCAAGTGGGATTTGTGTACCTGTCATTAACACCACGTATCATCCAGATTGGGTGAAAATATATTTGCTTGTATTTCGGAAACTCGTAATTTCATGGAAGCTTTTCAACCCCTTTCAATGAAATTGCTTTTCCACAGTCTGTGCCTAGGGCTACTTGAAGAGTAAACAAACCATAGAGACAAAACTGAGAACTCCTTTATTTTGTCAAGTTTCAAAGAGCTACTACAAACCATGTTGGATTTAGTGTTCCAAATTTATGTATCTGTATAGGAGAGAACAGAGTGAAACCTAAATATAAAAACTGCTACTGTAGACGAACGCTTCAACCTAGAAGAACGAAATCTTGTGAGCCAAGTGGGATTTGTGTACTGATTATTACCACCAAGTATCATCAAGATTGGGTGAAAAAATATTTGCTGGTATTTCAGAAACTCGTTATTTCTTAGAAGCTTGGCAACCCCTCTCAATGAAAGTGCTTTTCCACAGTCTGTGCCTAGGGCTATTGAAGAAGAAACAAACCATAGAGACAAAACGGAGAACTCCTTTATTTTGTCAAGTTTCAAAGAGCTACTACAAACCATGTTGGATTTAGAGTTCCCAATTCATCTATTATATAAAAGAGAACAGAGTGAAACCTAAAAATAAAAACTGCCACTGTAAACGATTAATTCAACCTAGAAGAACAAAATTTGGCTAGGCAAGTGGGATTTGTGTACCTGTCATTAACACCACGTATCATCCAGATTGGGTGAAAATATATTTGCTTGTATTTCGGAAACTCGTAATTTCATGGAAGCTTTTCAACCCCTTTCAATGAAATTGCTTTTCCACAGTCTGTGCCTAGGGCTACTTGAAGAGTAAACAAACCATAGAGACAAAACTGAGAACTCCTTTATTTTGTCAAGTTTCAAAAGCTACTACGAACCATGTTGGATTTAGTGTTCCAAATGCATGTATCTGTATAGGAGAGAACAGAATGAAACTTAATATAAAAACTGCTACTGTAGAGGAACGCTTAAACCTAGTAGAACAAAATCTGGTGAGCCAAGTGGAATTTGTGTACTGATCATTACCACCAAGTATCATCAAGATTGGGTGAAAAAATATTTGCTGGTATTTCAGAAACTCGTTATTTCTTAGAAGCTTGGCAACCCCTCTCAATGAAAGTGCTTTTCCACATTCTGTGCCTAGGGCTACTTGAAGAAGAAACAAAACATAGAGACAAAACGGAGAACTCCTTTATTTTGTCAAGTTTCAAAGAGCTACTACAAACATGTTGGATTTAGAGTTCCAAATTCATCTATCTATATAAAAGAGTACAGAGTGAAACCTAAAAATAAAAACTGCCACTGTAAACGAACACATCAACCTAGAAGAACAAAATTTGGTGAGGCAAGTGGGATTTGTGTACCTGTCATTAACACCACGTATCATCCAGATTGGGTGAAAATATATTTGCTTGTATTTCGGAAGCTCGTAATTTCATGGAAGCTTTTCAACCCCTTTCAATGAAATTGCTTTTTCGCAGTCTGTGCCTAGGGCTACTTGAAGAGTAAACAAACCATAGAGACAAAACTGAGAACTCCTTTATTTTGTCAAGTTTCAAAAGCTACTATGAACCATGTTGGATTTAGTGTTCCAAATTCATGTATCTGTATAGGAGAGAACACTGTGAAACCTACATATAAAAACTGCTACTGTAGACGAACGCTTCAACCTAGAAGAACAAAATTTGATGAGACACGTGGGATTTGTGTACTTGTCATTACCACCATGTATCATCAAGATTGGGTGAAAAAATATTTGCTGGTATTTCGGAAACCCGTTATTTCTTAGAAGATTGGCAACCCCTCTCAATGAAAGTGCTTTTCCACAGTCTCTGCCTAGGGCTACTTGAAGAGGAAACACACCATAAAGACAAAACAGAGAACTCCTTTATTTTGTCAAGTTTCAAAGAGCTACTACAAACCATGTTGGATTTAGAGTTTCAAATTCATATATCTGTATAGGAGAGAACAGAGGGAACCCTAAAAATGTAAACTGCTACTGTAAACGAACGCTTCAACCTAGAAGGACAAAAGTTGGTGAGCCATGTGGGATTTCTCTTCCGATCATTACCACCAAGTATCATCAAAATTGGGTGAAAAAACTATTTGCTGGTATTTCGGAAACTCTTTATTTCTTAGAAGCTTGGCAACACCTCTAATGAAAGTGCTTTTCCACAGTCTGTGCCTAGGGCTACTTGAAGAGGAAACAAACCATAGAGACAAAACTGAGAACTCCTTTATTTTGTCAAGTTTCAAAGAGCTACTACAAACCATGTTGGATTTAGAGTTCCAAATTCATCTAACTATATAAGGGAGAACAGAGGAAAAAACTAAAAATATAAACTGCTACTGTAAACGAACGCTTCAACCTAGAAGAACACAATTTGGTGAGCCACGTGGGATATGTGTACTTGTCATTACCACCACGTATCATCAAGATTGGGTGAAAAAATATTTGCTGGTATTTCGGAAACTCGTTATTTCTTAGAAGCTTGGCAACCCCTCTCAATGAAAGTGCTTTTATACAGTCTGTGCCTAGGGTTACTTGAAGACGAAACAAACCCTAGAGACAAAACTGAGAACTCCTTTATTTTGTCAAGTTTCAAAGAGCTTCTACAAACCATGTCGGATTAAGAGTTCCAAATTAATCTATCTATATAAGAGAGAACAGAGTGAAACCTACATATAAAAACTGTTACTGTAGACGAACGCTTCAACCTAGAAGAACACAATTTTTTTGAGCCAAGTGGGATTTGTGTACTGATCATTACCACCACGTATCATCAATATTGGGTGAAAAAGTATTTGCTGGTATTTTGGAAACTCGTAATTTCTTGGAAGCTTGGCCAACCCTTTCAATGAAATTGCTTTTCCAGAGTCTCTCCTTAGGACTACATGAAGAGGAAACAAACCATAGAGACAAAACTGAGAACTCCTTTTTTGTCAAGTTTCCAAGAGCTACTACAAACCATGTTGGATTTAGACTTCCAAAATCATCTATCTATATAGGAGAGAACAGAGGGAAACCTACATATAAAAACTGCTACTGTAGACGAATGGTTCAACCTAGAAGAACAAAATTTGATGAGCCAAGTGGGATTTGTGTACTGATCATTACCACCAAGGATCATCAAGTTTGGGTGAAAAATTATTTGCTGGTATTTCGGAAACTCGTTATTTCTTAAAAGCTTGGCAACCCCTCTCAATGAAAGTGCTTTTCCTCAGTCTGTGCCTAGGGCTACCTGAAGAGGAAACAAACCATAGAGACAAAACTGAGAACTCCTTTAGTTTGTCAAGTTCAAAGAGCTACTAGAAACCATGTTGGATTTAGAGTTCCAAATTCATCTATCTATATAGGAGGGAACAGCGTGAAACCTAAAAATAAAAACTGCTACTGTAAACGAACGCTTCAACCTAGAAGAACAAAATTTGGTGAGCCACGTGAGATTTGTGTACTTGTCATTACCACCATGTATCATCAAAATTGGGTGAAAAAATATTTGCTGGTATTTTGGAAACTCGTAATTTCTTGGAAGTTGGCAAACGCTTTCAATGAAATTGCTTTTCCAGAGTCTCTGCTTAGGACTACATGAAGAGGAAACAAACCATAGAGACAAAACTGAGAACTCCTTTTTTGTCAAGTTTCTAAGAGCTACTACAAACCATGTTGGATTTAGACTTCCAAAATCATCTATCTATATAGGAGAGAACAGAGGGAAACCTACATATAAAAACTGCTACTGTAGACGAACGCTTCAACCTAGAAGAACAAAATTTGATGAGCCAAGTGGGATTTGTGTACTGATCATTACCACCAAGTGTCATCAAGATTGGGTGAAAAAATATTTGCTGGTATTTCAGAAACTCATTATTTGTTTGAAGCTTGGCAACCCCTCTCAATGAAAGTGCTTTTCCACAGTTTGTGCCTAGGGCTGCTTGAAGAGGAAATAAACCATAGAGGTAAAACTGAGAACTCCTTTATTTTGTCAAGTTTCAAAGAGCTACTACAAACCATGTTGGATTTAGACTTCCAAATTTATCTATCTATATAGGAAGGAACAGCGTGAAACCTAAAAATAAAAGCTGCTACTAGAAACGAACGCTTCAACCGAGAAGAACAGAATTTGGTGAGCCAAGTGGGATTTGTGTACTTGTCATTACCACCACGTATCATCAAGATTGGGTGTAAAAATATTTGCTGGTATTTAAGAAACTCGCAATTTCTTGGAAGCTTGGAAATCCCTTTCAATGAAAGTGCTTTTCCACAGTATCTGCTTAGGGCTACTTGAAGACTATACAAACCATAGAGACAAAACTGAGAACTACTTTGTATTGTCAAGTTTCAAAGAGCTACTACAAACCATGTTGGATTTAGAGTTCCAAATTCATCTATATACATAGGAGAGAACAGACGGAAACTTAAATATAAATACTGCTACTGTAGACGAACGCTTCAACCTAGAAGAACAAAATTTGTTGAGCAAAGTGGGATTTGTGTACTGTTCATTACCACAAAGTATCATTAAGATTGGGTGAAAAAATATTTGCTGGTATTTCGGAAACTCGTTATTTCTTGGAACATTAGCAACCCCGTTCAATGAAAGTGCTTTTCCACAGTCTCTGCTTAGGGCTAGTTGAAGAGGAAACAAACCATACAGACAAAACTGAGATCTACTTTTTTTGGTCAAGTTTCAAAGAGCGACTATAAACCATGTTGGATTTAGAGTACCAAATTCATCTATCTATATAGGAGAGAACAGAGGAAACCTAAATATACAAACCACTACTGT